>NC_044321.2:81164762-81464762 GCF_007474595.2 Lynx canadensis | reverse complement strand
GAGTTCTTCCATTTGCCTAGGTCCCAGGCCAGTACTTCTAATAAGTATGCTTTCTAACATGTTGACCTGATGAGTTAAGGAGTTTTGCTTTCAAGTAAATGAGTGGGACTGTATGAATGTGTAGAGACATCTCCAGTGTGGAGGTCCAATTGATGCATCCCATTTGCCATAGAAACCTGGTGTAAACGTGGTGATTGTAATGACTTTTTTATAGAGACATGCATACCTTGGTGGGAACTACAAGGTCCCACCTTTAGGTGTTTGGGACTCAGCTGAGTGTGTGGGTCCTCACGGTGGCAGCTGAACCACTCTGGGGTGTTGGGAGACAGAGGGTCCAGAACCAAGTCACCTATTTCTCACTTTGGTACTTGATGCCCAGGGTCTTGTAGGTAAAGCTATTGGGGTCCCTATTTACCCCAGTGAGTGTACGTCCTGCTTTAGTGGTGTTCTGGAGCTGAATTTCTCTAAATCAGGGCTGTAGGATGAAAGAGATGGAACAACTCTGAGCCCCATCTTCCCTCTGTGTCAAATGTGGGTGAGAATACTTCACCCACGGGATCACTGAGAACACTCAGTGATACACATGAGCAAGCCTATGGCCTTGTGGTTACTGTGGGATCATAAATGTGTATAGAGATTCAGTCCTCTTCTTACTCCTTTCCAATTTTGTTATGAGACAGCCAAGGAAAAAAGGAGAAAAGGCCCTGTGAGTAGTCAATTATTACATATGGTTGTTACCACAAATTAATTTTTCACTCTTATACCATGCCAGACATGGTGGTGGGACATAGTTACACTAGTATCAGTGATTGCTGGATCTGTGTTTCCCTGTACATGCTGGTGGCCAAGCTCTTATCAGGTGCCTGAAGGAGGCAAGTTCTGAGGGTCTGGGCTCTGATGGCTGCTGAAGCTTCTACTCCAGATTCAAGGGCAGCAGTCCTCCTGAGACCTCATTATTTCACATTTTATATGGTTCTATTTTATCCACTTTCTTAGGATAGCAATTATACTTCTTTATGTTTTCTTTTTAGTGGCTGCCCTAGAGTTTGCAGTATACATTTACTAATCCAAGTGCACTTTCAACTAATACTCTACTGCTTCACAGGGAGAGCAAGTGTCTTATAATAACAAAATAAGCCTAATTCTTTCCTCCAGCCTTTGTGTCACTGCTGTTATTCATTTCATCTATACATAAGAATATATCAGCATATATATTTATATATAAGCATATGAAATTGAATATAGTGTTGCTGTTTTAATTTTTAACAAACATATCTAGTATATCATTTAAAAATATGAAAAATAATTTTTATTTTACCTTCATTTATAACTTCTTTAAGGATTTTCCTTTGTTTTGTGGATTTGAGTTTGACCTATACCATTGTTGTTCTCTCTAAACAACTTCTCTTACCACTTTTTGCAACACATTTCCTCAATTTTCAGTTTTGTCTGCTTTTTTAAAGGAATTTTATTTCTTTGTTGTGAAAGACAGTTTGGCAGGTTACAGATGTCTAGGTTGGTGGCTTTTCTCTCAACAATTTAAATATTTCATTCTATTCTCTTGTTATTTGCATGGCTTCTGAGAAGTCAGATATAAGTCTTAATTTTGCTTCTCTATGAATAACGTGTTTTCCCCTCCCACTGGCTTCTTTCAGGATGTTGTCTTTATCTTTGTTTTTCTGCACTTTGAAAATGGTGTGCCAATGTCTAATGTTTTCATATATATCCAGTTTGTATTTCTCTGCTTTTCTTGCATCTGTGGTTTGTTTTATGACATTAAGTTAGGAAAATTCATAGTCATGTAAAATATGCCTCTGTTACTTTCTTATTCCTCTTTCTTGTGTTCCCATGATATGTATGTTACTACTTTTGCAGTTGCCCCATAGTGCTTAGAGATTCTGCTCTTGTTTTGTCAGTCTTCATTGTCCAACACAGTAGCCACTAGTTACCTGTGGCTGTCAAACACCTGAAATGTGGTACGTAGGACTGAGGAACTAAACTTGTAATTTCTTCTAAGTTTAATTACCTTACATTTAAATAGCTACATGTGGCTGTTGCCTACTGTATTGGACAGTAGCAGCTCTACACACTTTTCCACCCCTTGTTTCTTCACTGAACAATGTATCCTGGAGATCACTTCATGAAAACATAAGGAGGGAGTACTTATTGCTTCTTATAGCTGAGCAGTACTCTAGGATGTAGATGGCCTTATATTATTCAATCACCTCCTTATTGCTGGGCATTTGTCTCATGTCTAGTCTTGTCTTGTCTCATGTCTCATGTCTGATTTTTTTTTTGGTCAGGATTGGTTTTATGCTTTTGCCTTTTTTTCCTTTTTATATGGTATCTTTTGGATAGATTCTTACAAGACAGATTCTGGGTTCTAAGAGAAAATTCTTCTGTCCCTTAAAATAAAAGTTTTGACACTGAACGCATCTGCAAATGTGGCATCAAGAAGTGAACTTTGATCCAATGTCATCATTGCTTTCATTCCACATACTTTCTGGTCTCTTATTTTCTTCCTAGTTCGATGGGTGAAACAGTTCTCTTATGGAATTGCAGGAAGAGGAAAGAGTTCAGAAGAGCAAAGAATAAGAATGGGTCAGCTAGATAGAAGATGAAACTCATTCAATCTGTATTTCAGTTGCCAGAACTTTCAGCTGACCAGAGAACATTAGGTATGTCCCTTCCCTTTTCCTTTTCCCTCCAGTGTAACATGGAAGAACATTCACTATAGAAACAGTTGTTAGGAGTGTGGGCTTTAGGGTCAGAAGGATGAGGATATGACACTGGGTAGTATTATTTGTCAGTTGAATGATCTAGAGCAAGAGATTTACTTGCTATGTGCCCTGTAATGATTGTTGTCTTTTATTATCATTTGTTAATTATAATAATATTTCTAACACTCCTATAAAGTGTATAATTTAGGAGTGAGGATTATATTGCCAGGCATTACAGTATTCCATGAGCATATAATTTTATAAATTTCAGTAGAGTGAGTGACATATGCATAAAAGGAGTTCTATAGAATGCTCACAAGCAGACCCATACACATAACATTATTTCATATGGTACAGGTATGGCATTTCCAACCAGATGCATTGATCAAGAATTGTATTTGGCTGGCTGGTAAGGAGTTTATTAAAAGGCAAATTAAATCATGTATTATCCTTGTCACTTAATCAGAAGTCTTCATCCCCTTGTTAGTACCTTAGATAAAGGTAAGATAAAAGCAAAATCAAATATGACAAAACCACAGGATATAATCTGCACATATAGTCTCATAATAGTACTATGAATTGTGCATGTAATGCATATGTAGTACACGTGCATATATCCACTAACAAAAGAATAGAATGAAAGTGCACAATATTAATTTCAGTGATGACGAGATTCCTGGGTATTGATTTTTAAATTTTTATTCTTGAGTATAATTGGCACATGTTACATTTGTTTCACGTGTACAAAATAGTGATTTGATAAGTTTATGCACTATACCATGTTCACCACAAGTGTAGCTACCATCTGCCCCAGTACGTCACTATTAAAATATCATTGACTATATTCCTTGTGTTGTGTCTTTTATTTCAATGTCTTATTCATTCCATAACTAGTATTCTGTATCTCCCACTCTCTCTCCCATTTTGCTCAACTCCCTACCCGCCTTCATCCTGGCAACCATTGGTTGTTTGTATTTATAGGTCTACTTCTCCTTTTTTTTTTTTTTTAATTCATTACTCTCTGGCTGTTTTTTGTTTTGTTTTGTTTAGATTCCACTTACGAGTGAAATCATATGGTGTTTGTCTTTCTTAGTCAGACATATTTCATTTAGCTTAATACCCTCTAGGTCCCTTTGTCTTGTCTCAAATGGCACAATCTCATCATTTTTGTGGATGCATAATATTCCATTATATATACGTATACATATATTCATTATCATTTGTTACTGATGGATACATAGGTTTCTTCCATTTCCATATCTTAGCTATTACAAATAATGCTACAGTAACATAGGAGTGCATATATATTTTTGAATTAGTGTTTTTGTATTCTTTGAATAAATACCCAAGAGTGGAATTATTGCAACTTGTGGTATTCATAATTTTGTTTTGGGGGAACCTCCATACTGTTTTCCACAGGGGATGTACCAATTTACATATCAACCAACAATGTAATGGTTTCCTTTTTCTCCACATCCTCGTCAACACATGTTATTTGTTGTATTTTTTTATTATAGCCATTCTCACAGATGTAAGGTGTTATGTCATTGTGGGCTTGACTGGCATTTACCTGATGATTAGTGATGTTGAGCAGCTTTTCATGTGTCTGATAGCCATCTGCATTGCCTTTTTATTATTTTATTTTATTTTTATTTTTTAATATAATTTATTGTCAAAATGGCTTCCATACAACAGCCAGTGCTCATCCCAACAAGTGCCCTCCTCAATGCCCATCACCCACTTTCCCCTCTCCCACACCCCCCATCAACCCTGAGTTTGTTCTCTGTATTTAAGATTCTATTGTCGTTTGCCTCCCTCTCTGTTTTTAATTTTTTCCCCCTTTCCTTCCCCCATGGTCTTCTGTTAAGTTTCTCAAGATCCACATATGAGTGAAAACATATGGTATCTGTCTTTCTCTGCCTGGCTTATTTCACTTAGCTTAATACCCTCCAGTTCCATCCATGTTATTGCAAATGGCAGGATTTCATTCTTTCTCATTGCCAGGTGGTATTCCATTGTATATAAAAACCACATTTCTTTATCCATTCATCAGTTGATGGACATTTAGGATCTTTCCATAACTTGGCTATTACTGAAAAGCACTGCTATCAACATTAGGGTGCATGTGCCCCTATGTATCAGCGCTCCTGTATCCCATGGGTAAATTCCTAGCACTGCTATTTCTGGGTCATAGGGTAGTTCTATTTTTAAGTTTTTGAGGAAACTCCACACTGTTTTCCACAGCGGCTGCACCAGTTTGCATTCCCACCAACAGTCCAAGAGGGTTCCCATTCCTCCACATCCTTGCCAGCATCTATAGTCTCCTGATTTGTTCATTTTAGCCACTCTGACCGGTATGAGGTGGAATCTCAGTGTGACTTTGATTTGTACTTCCCTGATGAGTGATGTTGAGCATCTTTCCATGTGCCTGTTGGCCATCAGGATGTCCTCTTTACAAAAGTGTCTATTCATGTCTTTTGCCCATTTCTTCACTGGATTGTTTGTTTTTCAGGTGTGGAGTTTGGTGAATTCTTTATAGATTTTGGATACTATCCCTTTATTTGGTATGTCATTTGCAAATATCTTTTCCTATTCTGTCGGGGTCATTGTAGTTTTGTTGATTGTTTCCTTTGCAGTGCAGAAGCTTTTTATCTTCATGAGGTCCCAATAGTTCATTTTTGCTTTTAATTTCCTTGCCTTTGGAGATGTGTCAAGTAAGAAATTGCTGCGGCTGAGATCAAAGGGGTTGTTTTCTGCTTTCTCCTCTAAGGTTTTGATGGATTCCTGTCTCACATTCTGGTCTTTCATCCATTTTGAGTTTACTTTTGTGAATGGTGTAAGAAAGTGGTCTAGTTTCATTCTTCTACATGTTGCTGTCCAGTTCTCCCAGTACCATTTGCTAAAGAGACTGTCTTGTTTCCATTGGATACTCTTTCCTGTTTTCTCAAAAATTAGTTGGCCATACATTTGTGGGTCTGATTCTGGGGTCTCTATTCTATTCCATTGGTCTATGTGTCTGTTTTTGTGCCAATACCATACTTTCTTGATGATTACAGCTTTGTAGTAGAGGCTAATGTCTGATATTGTGAAGCCTCCCACTTTGGTTTCCTTCTTCAATATTACTTTGGCTATTCGGGGTCTTGTGATTCCATACAAATTTTAGGATTGCTTGTTCTAGCTTTGAGAAGAATGCTGGTGCAATTTTGATTGGGATTGCATTGAATGTGTAGGTTTCTGGGGGTATTATTGACATTTTAACAGTATTTATTCTTCCAATCCATGAGCATGGAATGGTTTTCCATTTCTTTGTGTCTTCTTCAATTTCCTTCATAGGCTTTCTATAGTTTTCAGCTTACAGATCTTTTACATCTTTGGTTAGGTTTATTCCTAGGTATTTTATGGCTGTTGGTGCAATTGTAAATGGGATCAGTTTCTTTGTCTTTCTGTTGCTTCATTATTAGTGTATACGCATGCAATTGATTTCTGTACATTGATTTTGTATCCTGCAACTTTGCTGAATTCATGTATCAGTTCTAGCAGACTTTTGGTGGAGTCTTTCAGGTTTTCCATGTAGAATATCATGTCATCTGCAAAAAGTGAAAGTTTGACTTCTTCTTTGCCAATGTTGTTGCCTTTTATTTTATTTTGTTGTTTGATTACTGATGCCACGACTTCCAACACTATGTTGAAAAACAGTGGTGAGAGTGGACATACCTATCGTATTCCTGATCTCAGGGGGAAAGCTCTCAGTTTTTCCCCACTGAGGATGATATTAGCTGTGGACTTTTCATAAATTGCTTTTATGATGTTTAATTATGTTCCTTCTTTCCCGACTTTCTTGAGGGTTTTTATTAATAAAGGATGCTGTATTTTGTCACATGCTTTTCCTTCATCTATTGACAAGATCATATGGTTCTTATCCTTTCTTTTATTAACGTGATGTATCACATTGATTGATTTCCAAATATTGAACCAGCCCTGAAGCCCAGGAATGAATCCCACTTGATGATCGTGAATAATTCTTTTTATATGCATTGTCTTTTTAGAAAAATGTCTACTACGGGTGTCTCACCTGGGTGGCTTGGTCATTTAAGCATCAAATCTTGATTTTCGCTCAGGTCATGATCTCATGGTTTTGTGGGATCAAACCCCCTGTCAGGCTCTGGACTGACAGTGTGGAGCCTGCTTGGTATCCTCTCTTTCCCCTCTCTGCCCCTCTCCCCAGTCTCTCTCAAAATAAATAAATAAATATTTAAAAAAAATGTCTATTTAGGTCCTCTGCCCATTTTTTCAATTAGATTGTTTGGAGTATTTTGGTGTTGAACTGTATAAGTTCTTTTATATTTTGGATAATAACGACTTATTAGATATATCATTTGTAAATGTCTTCTCCCATGCAGTGGTTATATTTTTGTTTTGTTGATGTTTTCTTTTGCTGTGAAAAAGCTTTTTATTTTGATGCAAACCCAATAGATTATTTTTGCTTTTTTCCATTGCCTTAGGAGACATCTAGAGAAATTTTGCTACATCTGGTGTCAGAGAAATTACTGCCTATGTTCTCTTCTAGGATGTTTATGGTTTCAGGTCTCTCATTTAAGTCTTTAATCCGTTTTCAGTTTATTTTGGTGGATGGTGTAAGAAAGCGGTCCAGTTTCATTCTTCTGCATGTAGTTGTGCAGTTTTCCCAGCACCATTTTTTGAATAGATTGTCTTTTCCCTGTTGTATATTCTTGCCTCCTTTGTCACAGATTTATTGACCATATAATCATGGGTTTATTTCTGCACTCTCTATTCTGTTCCATTGGTCTATGTGTCTATTTTTGTCCCGGAACCATACTGTTTTTATTGCTACAATTTTGTAGTATATACTAAAACCTGGAATCGTGATGCCTCCAGCTTTGTTCTTTCTCAAGATTGATTTGGCTATTCAGGGTCTTTGGTTTCATTCAAATTTAGTATTATGGGTTCTTTTTCTGTGAAAAATGCTGGTGGTATTTTGATAAGGATTGAATTTAACTTGTAGATTGCTTTGGATAGTATGGACATTTTAACAATATTGGTTTTTCCAATCCATGAATATGAAATATCTTACCATTTCTTTGTGTCATCTTCAATTTCTTTCATCAATGTTTAATTGCTTTCACAGTACAGGTCTTTCATCTTCTTGGTTAAGTTTATTCCTAGGTTTTTTTCTTCTTTTTTTGGTTCAATTATAAGTGGCACTTTTCTCTTAATTTCTCCATCTGCTTCATTACTTGTGTATAGAAACATAGTGAATTGCTGTGAATTTCACATAGTGAAATTTTGTATCCTGCAACTTTACTGAATTTATTACTTCTAATAGTCTTTTTTCAATTTTTAAAACTTATTTATTTAAATTCAAGTAAGTTAACATATAGTGTAGTACTGGATTCAGGAGTAGAACCCAGTGATTCATCACTTACATATAACATGCAATGCTCACCCCAACAAGTGCCCTCCGTAATGTGCATCACCCATTTAGCCCATCACCCCACCTACCTCCCCTCCAGCAACCTTCAGTTTGGTCTCTGTATTTAAGAGTCTCTTATGGCTTGCATCCCTCTCTGCTTTTATCTTATTTTCCCTTCCCTTCCCCTATGTATATTTATTGTGTTTCTTAAATTCCACATAGGAGTGAAGTCATATGATATTTGTCTTTTTCTGACTGACTTATTTAGCATAGCATAATACACTTTAGTTCCATACATTATTGCAGATGGCAAGATTTCATTCTTTTTGATCACTAACTAATATTCCATTGTATATAACACCACATTTTCTTTATTCATTCATCAATCGATGCACATTTGGGCTCTTTCCATAAGATGGTTATTGTTGATAGCACTGCTATAAACATTGGAGTGCTTGTGCTCCTTCGAATCAACATTTTTGTATCTTTTGGATAAATACCTAATATTCCATTTGCTGGGTCATAGGGTAGTTCTATTTTTAACTTTTTGAGAAACCTCCATACTGTTCTCCAGAGTGGCTATGCCAGTTTGCATGCTCTCCAGCAGTGGAAAAGTGTTCCCTTTTTTTCGCATCCTCAATATCTGTTGTTTCCTGAGTTATTTTAACCATTCTGAGAGGTGTGAGGTGGTATCTCACTATAGTTTGGATTTGTGTTTCCCTGATGATGAGTGATGTTGAGCATATTTTCATGTGTCTTTTAGCCATTTTAATGTCTTCTTTGGAAAAGTGTCTATTCATGTCTTCTGCCGATTTCTTCAATGGATTATTTGTTTTGGTTTTGTTTTGTTTTGTTTTGTTTTGGTGTTGAGTTTGATAAGGTCTTTAATTTTTGGATACTAGCCCCTATCCAATATGTCATTTCCAAATATCTTCTCCCATTCTGTCAGTTGCCTTTTAGTTTCCTCACTGTGTAGAAGCTTTTTTTTATGCAACCCGTCCCCCCTAGTCTGAGACTCTCAGAACTGCCATTCTGGATCTCGCCACCTAGCAACATCACATTTCTTTACATTTTTCTTGTTTTTTAAATGAAAAATAATATATTTTGCAACAAGTAAAATAATATGAAACAATTTACTATTTTGACAATTCTGCTTGGAACATCCCTAAGAATATTAAAGCATGTCCGTGTTTTGTTGACTCCAAGCTACATTCTCTGTGTTAACTTATTTCTTCCCACATCACTGTCAGCTCATGTGCAGTGTGGACTGTACGTTCTTCCCTTAGCAGACAATAGGATGTTCATTTCCATTATGCCACACTTGTACAGGCTGCCCTGATCTACTCCCAGTTCGTCTGTCATCCCTTGTCCATGACACAGAGCACAGCTGCTCAGACCCCGCTGTGAAGCCCCATCCTGTCAGCTACCCCCTGTTCTGTTCTGCTCTACATTGTCCTTTTGCATATCTCCCATTGACTACCAAAGAGTGCTTTTGCCACCTGATATTTTTCATCTGCAGGCCGCGGTGTATGTGATATCAGTTTTCATTGACACCTAACAGTATTAGAATCATTCTTCATAGGTTCAAATTCTGGATTTGGGGAGAAATTATTGATTATTGGTTAGTCTTTACTCCTTGCAGACACTTCTTGGGAACAAAGGTTGATGATGGTGGTGCGTTGGTGCCACCTTGTGACCAAAGCCTGAATTGCAGCTTGAATATCACAAGGCAGAAAAGTGGGAGGGAGCAGGTGTTACCCAAATCCCCCAGACTGAGATTTATGGAAGTCAGGATGGAGCAGGGAAATTCTTTGGGTACAGCATGTTTATGGGCTGTCTCTGGACGCTTTATTTAAATGGAATCCTATAATATGTGGCTTTGAGAATATTCGGTTTCTTTCACTTGGCTTAACGTTTTCAGGGTTCATCCATGTTATAGCATGTATCGGTACTTCATTCCTTTTTAATTGCCATATAATATGCCATTATTTTTTTGATTCATTAAACATTTGGATGGTGAATATTTTGGTTCTTTCCTGTTTTACTAATATAAATAATGATGGTATGAACATCATACCCAACTTTGATGATGGTGGCATATTGTCACCTTCTGAGAAAAATGTGAACTGCAGCTTGGACATGGTGAAGCAGGAAATTGAGAGTGAGAGGCTATGACTTAAACCCACAAGACAGAATTTCTGGAATTCAGGATGGAAAGTGGGGAATTCCTTAGGTACACCTATAGTTATGGTCTCTCACTGCATATTTTGTATAAATGCAATAATACAATATGTGTTCTTTTGCATATTTGGCCTTTTTCACTTGGTGATGTTTTCCAGGTTCATTGATGATGTAGGATCTTTTTTGTCAAATAAAACACCTCATTTCTTAATTTATGCATTAATTGGTTGACATTTGGATTGATTCCACTTTTGGCTATTATAAGTAATGATGCTACATATATTAATGTCCAAGTTTTTATGTAGACATATGTGGTCATCTATCCTGCCTGTGAATCTAGTAGTGAAATTTCAGGGTCTTAAGGTAACTCTGTGTTGAATTGCTTGGGGAACTGCCAGACTGTTATTATGACCCTGAGAGTGTTGAGGAGTGCAGACATTGTGTGTTATTTTTTCTCCTGGTTACATTTTGGTTATGGGTTTCAAGAAAGAAAACCACAGAATTGAAGTGCCCTTCTCATCACCTCACATTTAGGAAGACATGACAGCCACTTGACATCAGTGGGTCACTAGAGATGTTGGCCTTCATTTTAGGACTAAAGCTGTTTTTGTCTAGTTTCCCCACTGTACATACAGTGACTATTCTCCTTTCACCTACTCAAGAAATGAGTCACTAAGTCTATCGAGTCCTCAGGAGTGAGAAGCAGGATTAAGATTCAGCACATGGAGAAGAGGTATCTACATATATTATTTGGACCTATTTGATAAAGACTATTTGTCTTCTGTGATCGATTTTTTTATTAACTGATGCATTTATTTATATCAGTATAGATTCAGGTATACTTATTTTGTTGGGTTTTTAATAGAAAGATTCAAAAAGAAAGTCTAGCATGATTTCTATGGGACAGAAAACAATTTAACACTCAGTAACAGCAAGAGTTCCCTAACTCTACCTATGTCATCACCACTGTATGATCTAAACATGACACAGACAATGCTTTTAGAAAATATGTTTAACAAGGGTAGAGAGTGTGGAACAACGTTATTTCACCTAATTTTATTCCATACCTAGTTTTCTCTAGAAAGAAATGAAAATCAGTTCTGAAAGAGGTTATTGAAGTGAACAGAAAATATTATTGCTAACATGCACAAAACACATTTGCAAAATCCTTTTTAATGAAAGAAAAGTAGAGCTATGTTGGAGAAAATGTGTTTCATTTAAAAGGACATTTTCTGAATCATAGCCTTTCAGTTATCTGACTCTGTGTCTATGGAAAGTAACTACAACTCTAGCCTGTACATAACTGATCTCACTGCAATAAAATGCTTCACTATACCCAGGCAATTTATTCTGTTTTGGGGGAAAGAAATCTTATCCTCTGGGTGAAATACATGTTTGTCTTCATTTGAACTGTCATTTAAATCTTCCTGATCTATACATGTGACAAAGACTGGGATGTAGAATGGGCAAGTGTAATTTTTGTGGAAGCATGGGGGAATAGCAACCTTTAGATGAGGGATGGAGACTAAGTTAGGTGGTAAGTGCAGGAAATGTGAATTAAGGGTCGAGAATTCATCAAAGAATACTGTTGCAAGTATATGTAAAAGAGAGTAACTAGAGATGTGGAGAGGGGCCCAGGGCATTAAAGTATAATTATAATTTATCAATTATAAGAGACTTGAACGAGCAGGCTGAAATCTTATTAGATTTAACATCTGAATTTACCACACCACCCTTTTCACACATTACTTTGTTGCCATTCTGCAAAAGCTTAAAGCCTTAAAACAAAAGGACAATGTAGAGTTTGATCTTAATGCCTGTTAAATTTTTTTTTCTTTTTTCAACGTTTTTATTTATTTTTGGGACAGAGAGAGACAGAGCATGAACGGGGGAGGGGCAGAGAGAGAGGGAGACACAGAATCGGAAACAGGGTCCAGGCTCTGAGCCATCAGCCCAGAGCCTGATGCGGGGCTCGAACTCACGGACCGCGAGATCGTGACCTGGCTGAAGTCGGACGCTTAACCGACTGCGCCACCCAGGCGCCCCTCTTAATGCCTGTTAAACAGATGAGTGGATGGATCGATGGATACATGAGGTGTCAAACATGTGCTTTAAAGTCATACATTATCACGTCCCAGGGCAGAGGTCTTGACCCAGCTGACTGAAACCTTAGTTTTGGGTAGCCAAAAGGATTTAGTTTCCCAGGATGCTGCAACTGATGGCTGAAAGATCAGAGGCAGTTCCATTGTGAAGGAGAGGCTTGAGAGTGTCTGTTGTCAGAAAAAAGGTGACTTCATCGTGAAGTCTTCATTGTGAACTTCATTGTGAACTCTGAGGACATTTTAATAGAGACCAAAGTGGCCTGGAGAGGAGAGCAGGTCCCATTTTCAGGTGTTTGGGGCTCAGTTGGCAGAGTGAGTCCCCATGCTTCAGGCGCTGAACAGCCCTGGAGTGTGAGGATACAAAGGGATCTCAGATCAAAGTCGCCTCTTTCTTGTTTGGGGATGTGGCACTCAAGCTTTCTCCTAGGTAAAGCCATTGGGGTTTTGTCCTGCCTCAGTGAGTGTGGGTCTTGCCCCAGGGGTGTCCTGGACATGCTTTCCTCTAAAGACAAAGTTGCAGAAAGATAGGTAACGACTCTTTCTGAGCCCCAGATTTTCCCTCTGTAAAATGGAGATGAGAATGCTTCACCCACAGGACCTCTGAGGAAGTTCACTGATACACATGAGCAAGCTTATGGACTTGTGGTTACTGTGGGGTCATGAATGCTTTATGAATTCAGGCCACTTCTTATTTTTTCAACTTTGTTCTTAGGGGAGAGATGAGGAAAGAGGAAAAAGGCCCTTTTGTGAAGCCCATTAAAATATATTGTTTTTTATGACCACCAATCACTTATATGAATGTCATTATCTGTAACCTAGTACTTCGCATGGTGCCAAGGACATCATTACTCCATAAATCATACAGATATCTAGGTCTCTCTCCCTGTGCAGGTCTTCATGCATGTGGCCAACCTCCTCTCAGGTGTTGGAAGGAGTCAGATTCTGAGGACCTGTGTCTTGAGGGCCGCTGAAGCTTCTACTCCAGATTCAAAGGCAGCAGTCCTCAGGAGTTCCTGACAGTTCACGTCCCTGTGAGATATGATGCCTGGCTCAAGTGAGGTCAGAGATCTAACAAAAGCCTGTTGTGAAATAGGTCCTTGAGGTTCACAAACTAACCTAAAAGTAGACAAGTTGTTTTGGTTTAATCATGCAAGAAGAGGTTTTAGGACATGAAATTTTATTTTTTCAGAAGCTACATGCTCTATGTAGCCCATGAGGCCCATATTAAAGAAGTCCTTCTTTGTCTGAAAGCAACAATTGTTCAGCTTGACAACAACTTGATCTTTAACATGCACTTGCAATTAATACGCATATATTTTTCTGACCATAAATAATGAATCCTATGTTCTCTCAGAAGGATGTGAAATATGTAGTTAATTAAAAGGATTGCTAGCAATTTGAGATCATGAAATGGATTCTTTACTGGTAAACATGGTTTTATCCATTGTATAAAGAAAAATATTAGGAAAGCCTGACATCATCTAAGTGTTAGTTAAAAATGTCAATTTCAAGAATTTAGAATTTTATACAGTAATATCTTCCTATGTGTTTGCCCTATTATTGTGATACCCAGAATTGTCAATGATAATGAGCAAGTATTCTTAAAGACCATTATGATTATATTCTTATGACACCATATTTTCAGTTCTGTACTCACCCACCACCCACTCCCTCACCATGTCTTATCCCCAGGCACCCAGTGATCTTTGTGTAAATGGGTTACTTATGATTTCCTGTAATTAATGTAAAAGTAATCATATAGTTGCATTTTATTTTCTTCTGGCTTGTTTCATGCAGATATTTATTTATTTATTTACTTCTTTTAAAGTGTCTAAAGTATCTTTTATTTGACATGAATATATGAAATATTCTTTATGAACACTTGGGAAACACTTTTTTTGAGTATTTAATACCTACTATCTTCTAGAAGAAAATTTGTGTTTGGGAATCATTTAGACAACCAGTTCTTTTGTAGATCACTAAATTACTAATTTTGCATATACTGATATAGAAAAACTTCCAGAATTATCTCCAAATTTATCTTTTTGATAAATACTTCAAAATATGTTGTAGCTAATAATTCTCCAAACAAGGACAATAAATAAGTATTTTCCTCTGTTATAAAGCAAAATTTTGTGCTTAGATGATGATGAATACCAAACATAGAAATGGGTTGTTTTTGTTTCCTACACAAATATTTAACTGCAAGAATAGGAAGGCTAGTAGGACAATAATAATCATGAATATTTTTAATATCAGATTTTTATATTATAGGATGTTATTTAACACATAAATTTAGGGATAATTTCTTGTATGTATATGGGCTGATAAATATGTAAATATTTGTCCTACATAATGAAGAATTTTATATATTGTTTTATATGTGTTAAAGGATTACATTACTAAGTATAGGATACTATTGATTTATTTGTTCATTTCTCCCCACAGTGGCTCTGTGAGATAAATATCAACCTGCCCATTTGACAGATGACCTACTATGCGGATAGATATATCTACATAGGGGCATTGTTTTCATTTTCTGCATGTTATTTTTTTCCCATGAAAAGACAGAATTTTAAG
Organism: Lynx canadensis; assembly: GCF_007474595.2. Classification (NCBI taxonomy): domain Eukaryota; kingdom Metazoa; phylum Chordata; class Mammalia; order Carnivora; family Felidae; genus Lynx; species Lynx canadensis. The sequence continues at coordinate 81,449,748 of NC_044321.2, read as the reverse complement.
ATACACAAAAACTTTTCTTCAAGGCAGATTATGAAACAGTAACTTTAGTGTGATCCTAAATCTCTTTGAAATTTCATATGTGTATAAATGAATGACAGCACATATTACATAGTTTTACTTCCTATTTATACCTACATGTATATCACATGTTTATTAAATTTGAATTGGATATGTACTGTGAGCCAGGCACAGTCTAAATCCATATCTATATCCACATCTTTCCTGTCTTGATATCTAGACTGCATATCTGGAAATGTCCACAGGCAGTCAGATGGATGTTAGTGCTCATCCCGTGGGGTGGTGAAATATGACTTCAAATGGACTGCATTCCAAGAAAGTTTAGCCCAAGCTTCACCCTGTGTCTTGCAAATCTGGCAAATAATGGAAACCAGGAAATAATGTGGTAGATCAGGAAGAGGTTCTACCTTGGGAAACTGAGGCAACTTTTACCCTCACCTGCATCCTTTTGAGGAACACTAAGAGGCTATGACCTTCTCCTGAGGAGACCTCACTCCCACATAGTGAAGAATGAGGTAACACTTGTGAGGTTTCAGTCTTGGTTCTTGCACCTTTTGTGCAAACTAGATGTTTTACATTCTCTATAGTCTGCAGCCAGGTTATTTGGTCAATTTTGGAATAGATTTTGCGTTTATCTTTTTTCCCAAGAGGGTGGTCTCTCTTAGTTATGTGAGTGGTCCATCTGAAGTGACATGGAGTTTCTACTTCATTTAAATCCTCGTCTCCCAGTTGTGGGAGGCTGGACCCACATAAAGTTCTCAAAGACAAGCACAAGACCAAGATCCTGATCAACATCTAATTCTCTTGACTTAGTCACATGATATTCACAGAATTTTTACAAAATGGTCACTTCTCCAACTGTTCCTCTTATGCCTGACACCCCAATATGATCCATCCTTCTCTTGTCTCTCTCCTGTCCACAGAAGTATGCCCAGTGAAATTCTTCTTGTTTTTTTTTTAATATATGAAATTTATTGTCAAATTGGTTTCCATACAACACCCAGTGCTCATCCCAAAAGGTGCCCTCCTCAATACCCATCACCCACCCTCCCCTCCCTCCCAACCCCATCAACCCTCAGTTTGTTCTCAGTTTTTAACAGTCTCTTATGCTTTGGCTCTCTCCCACTCTAACCTCTTTTTTTTTCCTTCCCCTCCCCCATGGGTTCCTGTTAAGTTTCTCAGGATCCACATAAGAATGAAACCATATGGTATCTGTCTTTCTTTGTATGGCTTATTTCACTTAGCGTCACACTCTCCACTTCCATCCACGTTGCTACAAAAGGCCATATTTCATTTTTTCTCATTGCCACGTAGTATTCCATTGTGTATATAAACCACAATTTCTTTATCCATTCCTCAGTTGATGGACATTTAGGCTCTTTCCATAATTTGGCTATTGTTGAGAGTGCTGCTATGAACATTGGGGTACAAGTGCCCCTATGCATCAGTACTCCTGTATCCCTTGGGTAAATTCCTAGCAGTGCTATTGCTGGGTCATAAGGTAGGTCTATTTTTAATTTTCTGAGGAACCTCCACACTGCTTTCCAGAGCGGCTGCACCAATTTGCATTCCCACCAACAGTGCAAGAGGGTTCCCGTTTCTCCACATCCTCTCCAGCATCTATAGTCTCCTGATTTGTTCATTTTGGCCACTCTGACTGGCGTGAGGTGATACCTGAGTGTGGTTTTGATTTGTATTTCCCTGATAAGGAGCGACGCTGAACATCTTTTCATGTGCCTGTTGGCCATCCGGATGTCTTCTTTAGAGAAGTGTCTATTCATGGTTTCTGCCCATTTCTTCACTGGGTTATTTGTTTTTCGGGTGTGGAGTTTGGTGAGCTCTTTATAGATTTTGGATACTAGCCCTTTGTCTGATATGTCATTTGCAAATATCTTTTCCCATTCCGTTGGTTGCCTTTTAGTTTAGTTGGTTGTTTCCTTTGCTGTGCAGAAGCTTTTTATCTTCATAAGGTCCCAGTAATTCACTTTTGCTTTTAATTCCCTTGCCTTTGGGGATGTGTCGAGTAAGAGATTGCTACGGCTGAGGTCAGAGAGGTCTTTTCCTGCTTTCTCCTCTAAGGTTTTGATGGTTTCCTGTCTCACATTCAGGTCCTTTATCCATTTTGAGTTTATTTTTGTGAATGGTGTGAGAAAGTGGTCTAGTTTCAACCTTCTGCATGTTGCTGTCTAGTTCTCCCAGCACCATTTGTTAAAGAGACTGTCTTTTTTCCATCGGGTGTTCTTTCCTGCTTTGTCAAAGATGAGTTGGCCATACATTTGTGGGTCTAGATCTGGGGTTTCTATTCTATCCCATTGGTCTATGTGTCTGTTTTTGTGCCAATACCATGCTGTCTTGATGATTACAGCTTTGTAGTAGAGGCTAAAGTCTGGGATTGTGATGCCTCCTGCTTTGGTCTTCTTCTTCAAAATTCCTTTGGCTATTCGGGGCCTTTTGTGGTTCCATATGAATTTTAGGATGGCTTGTTCTAGTTTTGAGAAGAATGCTGGTGCAATTTTGATTGGGATTGCATTGAATGTGTAGATAGCTTTGGGTAGTATTGACATTTTGACAATATTTATTCTTCCAATCCATGAGCAGGAAATGTCTTTCCATTTCTTTAAATCTTCTTCAATTACCTTCATAAGCTTTCTATAGTTTTCAGCATACAGATCCTTTACATCTTTGGTTAGATTTATTCCTAGGTATTTTATGCTTCTTGGTGCAATTGTGAATGGGATCAGTTTCTTTATTTGTCTTTCTGTTGCTTCATTGTTAGTGGATAAGAATGCAACTGATTTCTGTACATTGATTTTGTATCCTGCAACTTTGCTGAATTCATGTATCAGTTCTAGCAGACTTTTGGTGGAGTCTATCGGATTTTCCATGGATAATATCATGTCATCTGCAAAAAGCGAAAGCTTGACTTCATCTTTGCCAATTTTGATGCCTTTGATTTCCTTTTGTTGTCTGATTGCTGATGCTAGAACTTCCAGCACTATGTTAAACAACAGCGGTGAGAGTGGGCATCCCTGTCGTGTTCCTGATCTCAGGGATAAAGCTCTCGGTTTTTCCCCATTGAGGATGATGTTAGCTGTGGGCTTTTCATAAATGGCTTTGATGATCTTTAAGTATGTTCCTTCTATCCCGACTTTCTCAAGGGTTTTTATTAAGAAAGGGTGCTGGATTTTGTCAAAGGCCTTTTCTGCATCGATTGACAGGATCATATGGTTCTTCTCTTTTTTTTTTGTTAATGTGATGTATCACGTTGATTGATTTGCGAATGTTGAACCAGCCCTGCATCCCAGGAATGAATCCCACTTGATCATGGTGAATCATTCTTTTTATATGCTGTTGAATTCGATTTGCTAGTATCTTATTGAGAATTTTTGCATCCATATTCATCAGGGATATTGGCCTGTAGTTCTCTTTTTTTACTGGGTCTCTGTCTGGTTTAGGAATCAAAGTAATACTGGCTTCCTAGAATGAGTCTGGAAGTTTTCCTTCCCTTTCAATTTCTTGGAATAGCTTGAGAAGGATAGGTATTATCTCTGCTTTAAACGTCTGGTAGAACTCCCCTGGGAAGCCATCTGGTCCTGGACTCTTATTTGTTGGGAGATTTTTTATAACCGATTCAATTTCTTCACTGGTTATGGGTCTGTTCAAGCTTTCTATTTCCTCCTGATTGAGTTTTGGAAGCGTGTGGGTGTTTAGGAATTTGTCCATTTCTTCCAGGTTGTCCAATTTGTTGGCATATAATTTTTCATAGTATTCCCTGATAATTGTTTGTATCTCTGAGGGATTGGTTGTAATAATTCCATTTTCATTCAGGATTTTATCTATTTGGGTCATCTCCCATTTCTTTTTGAGAAGCCTGGCTAGCGGTTTGTCAATTTTGTTTATTTTTTCAAAAAACCAACTCTTGGTTTCATTGATCTGCTCTACAGTTTTTTTAGATTCTATATTGTTTATTTCTGCTCTGATCTTTATTATTTCTCTTCTTCTGCTGGGTTTAGGCTGCCTTTGCTGTTCTGCTTCTATTTCCTTTAGGTGTGCTGTTACATTTTGTATATGGGATTTTTCTTGTTTCTTGAGATAGGCCTGGATTGCAATGTATTTTCCTCTCAGGACTGCCTTCGCTGCGTCCCAAAGCGTTTGGATTGTTGTATTTTCATTTTCGTTTGTTTCCATATATTTTTTGATTTCTTCTCTAATTGCCTGGTTGACCCACTCATTCGTTAGTAGGGTGTTCTTTAACCTCCATGCTTTTGGAGGTTTTCCAGACTTTTTCCTGTGGTTGATTTCAAGCTTCATAGCATTGTGGTCTGAAAGTATGCATGGTATAATTTCAATTCTTGTAAACTTATGAAGGGCTGTTTTGTGACCCAGTATGTGATCTATCTTGGAGAATGTTCCATGTGCACTCGAGAAGAAAGTATATTCTGTTGCTTTGGGATGCAGAGTTCTAAATATATCTGTCAAGTCCATCTGATCCAATGTCTCATTCAGGGCCCTTGTTTCTTTATTGACCGTGTGTCTAGATGATCTATCCATTTCTGTAAGTGGGGTGTTAAAGTCCCCAGCAATTACCACATTCTGATCAGTAAGGTTGCTTATGTTTATGAGTAATTGTTTTATATATTTGGGGGCTCCGGTATTCGGCGCATAGACATTTACAATTGTTAGCTCTTCCTGATGGATAGACCCTGTAACTATTATATAATGTCCTTCTTCATCTCTTGTTACAGCCTTTAATTTAAAGTCTAGTTTGTCTGATATAAGTATGGCTACTCCAGCTTTCTTTTGGCTTCCAGTAGCATGATAAATAGTTCTCCATCCCCTCACTCTCAATCTAAAGGTGTCCTCAGGTCTAAAATGAGTCTCTTGTAGACAGCAAATAGATGGGTCTTGTTTTTTTATCCATTCTGATACCCTATGTCTTTTGGTTGGCGCATTTAATCCATTTACATTCAGTGTTATTATAGAAAGATACGGGGTTAGAGTCATTGTGATGTCTGTATGTTTTATGCTTGTAGTGATGTCTCTGGTACTTTGTCTCACAGGGTCCCCCTTAGGATCTCTTGTAGGGCTGGTTTAGTGGTGACAAATTCCTTCAGTTTTTGTTTGTTTGGGAAGACCTTTATCTCTCCTTCTATTCTAAATGACAGACTTGCTGGATAAAGGATTCTCGGCTGCATATTTTTTCTGTCTAGCACACTGAAAATCTCGTGCCAATTCTTTCTGGCCTGCCAAGTTTCAAAAGAGAGATCAGTCACGAGTCTTATAGGTCTCCCTTTATATGTGAGGGCACGTTTACCCCTTGCTGCTTTCAGATTTTTCTCTTTATCCTTGTATTTTGCCAGTTTCACTATGATATGTCGTGCAGAAGATCGATTCAAGTTACGTCTGAAGGGAGTTCTCTGTGCCTTTTGGATTTCAATGCCTTTTTCCTTCCCCAGTTCAGGGAAGTTCTCAGCTATTATTTCTTCAAGTACCCCTTCAGCACCTTTCCCTCTCTCTTCCTCCTCTGGGATACCAATTATGCGTATATTATTTCTTTTTAGTGTATCACTTAGTTCTCTAATTTTCCCCTCATACTCCTGGATTTTTTTATCTCTCTTTTTCTCAGCTTCCTCTTTTTCCATAACTTTATCTTCTAGTTCACCTATTCTCTCCTCTGCCTCTTCCATCCGAGCCGTGGTGGTTTGCATTTTGTTTTGCATTTCGTTTAAAGCGTTTTTCAGCTCCTCGTGACTGTTCCTTAGTCCCTTGATCTCTGTAGCAAGAGATTCTCTGCTGTCCTGTATACTGTTTTCCAGCCCAGCGATTAATTTTATGACTATTATTCTAAATTCACTTTCTGTTATATTATTTAAATCCCTTTTGATCAGCTCATTAGCTGTTGTTATTTCCTGGAGATTCTTCTGAGGGGAATTCTTCCGCTTGGTCATTTTGGATAGTCCCTGGCGTGGTGAGGACCTGCAGGGCACTTCCCCTGTGCTGTGGTGTATAACTGGGGTTGGTGGGCAGAGCCGCAGTCAGACCTGATGTCTGCCCCCAGCCCACCGCTGGGGCAACAGTCAGACTGGTGTGTGCCTTCTCTTCCCCTCTCCTAGGGGCGGGATTCACTGTGGGGTGGCGTGGCTCATCTGGGCTACTTGCACACTGCCAGGCTTGTGATGCTGGGGATCTGGCGTATTAGCTGGGGTGGGTAGGCAAGGTGCACGGGGGCAGGAGGGGTAGGCTTAGCTCGCTTCTCCTTAGGTGATCCACTTCAGGAGGGGCCCTGTGGCAGCGGGAGGGAGTCAGATCCGCTGCCGGAGGTTTGGCTCCGCAGAAGCGCAGAGTTGGGTGTTTGCGTGGAGCGAGCAAGTTCCCTGGCAGGAACTGGTTCTCTTTGGGATTTTGGCTGGGGGATGGGCGGGGGAGATGGCGCTGGCGAGCGCCTTTGTTCCCCACCAAACTGAGCTCTGTCGTCCGGGGGCTCAGCAGGTCTCCCTCCCTTTGTCCTCCAGCCTTCCCGCTTTCTGAGCAGAGCTGTTAACTTATGACCTCCCAGACGCTAAGTCGCGCTTGCTGTTGGAACACAGTCTGTCAGGCCCCTCCGCTTTTGCAAGCCAGACTCGGGGGCTCTGCCTGGCCAGCGAGCAGCCCCTCCGCCCCGGCTCCATCCCGCCAGTCCGTGGAGCGCGCACTGCCTAGCCGCCCTTCCTACCCTCTTCCATGATCCTCTCATCTCTGCTTGGCTCCAGAGAATCTGCTCTGCTAGTCTTCTGGCAGTTTTCTGGGTTATTTAGGCAGGTGTAGGTGGAATCTAAGTGATCAGCAGGACGCACGGTGAGCCCAGCGTCCTCCTACGCCGCCATCTTCCCTCAAAATCCGTTAGTTCTATTTTTAACTTTTTGAGGAAACCCCATACTGTTTTCCACAATGGCTACACTAGTTTTCATTTCCAATAACCGTTCAGAAGGGTTCCTTTCTCTCTACTTCGTCTCCAACACTTGTATCTTGTTTTTTTTTTTAAGCCATTCTTACAGGTGTGAAGTGATATCTTATTGTATTTTTGATTTGCACTTCCATGATAATGAGTGATATTGAGCATCTATGCATGTGTCTATTGGCCATCTGTGTGTCTTCTTTGGAGAAATGACTGTTCATGTCTTACGCCCATTTTTTAATTGGATTATTTCTTTTTGGGTGTTGACTCATAAGTTCTTTGTATATTTTGGATACTATTCAGATATTTCATTTCCAATTTCTTCTCCCATTTCATAGCTTGCCTTTTAGTTTTGTTGATTGTTTTTTTTGTTGTCTTTTGTTGTGGATAGCTTTTTATGTTGACCTAGTCCCAATAGTTTATTTTTGCTTATACGTCCCTTGCCTCAGGAGACACATCTAGAAAAATGTTGTTGCAGCTGATGTCAGACACATTATTGCTTGTTCTCTCTTCTAGGATTTTTATGGTTTCAGATCTCACATTTAGGTCTTTAATCAATTTTGAATTTTTTTTGTATGGTGTAAGAAAGTGGTCCAGTTTCATTCTTTGCATGTCACTGACCAGAATTCCCAACACCATTTGTTGAAGAGGCTGCCTTTTTTTCCCCATTAGATATTCTTTCCTCCTTTGTCAAAGATTAGTTGATGATATAATTGTGGATTTATTGCTGTGTTTTCTATTCTGTTCTATTGATCTATGTGTCTATTTTTGTGCCAGTACCATCCTGTTTTGATTACTACAGTTTTTTAATATAACGAAGTCTGGAATTGTGGTACCTCCAGCTTTACTTTTCTTTTGCAAGGTTGTTTTGGCCATTCCGGATGTTTTGTGGTTCCATATAAATTTAAAGATTTTCTGTTCTATTTCTGTGAAAAATGCTGTTGGTATTTTGATAGGGATTGCATTGAACGTGTAGATTACTTTGTGTAGTATAGATATTTTAAAATGTATCAGTTCAGGGTACCTGGGTGGCTCAGTCAGTTAAGCGTCCGACTTCAGCTCAGGTCATGATCTCGCGGTCCATGAGTTGAAGCCCCGCATCGGGCTCTGTGCTGACCGCTCAGAGCCTGGAGCCTGTTTTGGATTCTGTGAGTCCCTCTCTGTCTGACCCTCCCCCATTCATGCTCTGTCTCAAAAATAAATAAATGTTAAAAAAAAATTTAAAAAAATAAAATAACATGTATCAGTTCTTCCTACCCGTGAACATGGGGTGCCTTTCCATCTTTGTGTTGTCTTCCATTTCTTTCATCAGTGTTTTATAATTTCAGATACAGGTCTTTCACCTCTTTGGTTAAGCTTGTTCCTGGGTATATTATTACTTTAGTTGTAGCTGTAAATGATATTGTTTTCTTAACTTCTCTTACTGCTGTTTCATTATTATTAGTGTATAGTAATGTAACAGATTTCTACACATTGATTTTGTATCCTGTGACTTGACTGAATTTATTTGTCAGTTGTAGTGTTTTTTTTGTGCTTTTTTGTGGGTTTTTTTTTGTGGAGACTTTAGGGTTTTCTATATAGAGTAATATGTCACCTGCAAATAGTGAAAGCTTTACTTCTTTACCAGTTTGGATGCTTTTTGTTTCTGTTTGTTTTCTAATTGTTATGGCTAGGACTTCCAGCACTATGTTGAATAAATATGTTGAGAGTGAAGATCCTATATTGTTCCTGACCTTAGAGGGAAGGCTTTCAGTTTTTCCCCAGAGTATGATGTCGGCTGTAGGATTTTCATATATGGCCTTTATTATGTTAAGGTTTGTTCCTCTAAACTGACTTTGTTGAGGGCTTTTACCATGAATAGATGTTGTGCTTTGTCCAATGCTTTTTCTGCATGTATTGAAATGATTATACATTTTTATCTTTCTATTATTGTTGTGATGCACCAGGTTGATTGATTTCCAAATATTGAACCACACTGGCAACCCAGGAATAAATCCCACTTGATTGTGGTGAATGATTTTTTTAATGCATTGTTGGGTTTGGTTTGCTAATAGTTTGTTCAGAATTTTTACATCTATGTTTATCAGAGATATTGGCCTGTAGTTCTTTGTTTTTTGTGGTGTCTTTCTCTGGTTTTGGTGTCAGGGTGTTATTGGCCTTATGGAATGATTTGGAAGTTTTTCTTCTATTTTTTTTGGAATAGTTTAAGAGGGACAGGTATTAACTCCTCTTTAAACTTTTGGTAGAATTCGTCTGTGAAGCATCTATTCCTGGACTTTTGTTTGTGGGAATTTTTTGATTATTGATTCAATCTCCTTGCTGTTAATTGGTCAGTTCAAATTTTCTTTTTTCTTTGTTCAGTTTTGGCAGGTTATACATTGCTAGGAATTTATCCATTTCTTCTATGTTGTCTTATTTCTTGGCATATAGTTTTTCATAATCTCTTACCAATTCCCTATTTCTATTATTGGTTGTGACATCTCTTTTGTTTCTGATTTTATTCATTTGAGTTCTTTATTTCTCTCATGAGTCTGCCTCGAGTTTTATCAATTTTGTTGATCTTTTCGAAGAACCAGCTCTTGGTGTCCTGGATCTTTCCTCTTTTTTTTTTTTTTTTTTTGTTTGTTTGTTTTAGTTTCCATATAATTTACGTCTGCTCGAATCTTTATTATTTACTTCTGCTGTTTTTTTTTTGTTTGTTTTTTCTTCATTTTCTAGCTCCTTTAAGGTATAAGGCTAGGTTGTATTTGAGACTTTTCTTGCTTCTTGAGTTAGGACTGTACTTCTACTAAGTTCCCTCTTAGAACAGGTTTTGTTGTATCTTTGTTGTATCCCAAAGATTTTGGGATACAGTTTTTGAAAACAACAGTGTTTTCATTTTCATTTGTTTCCATGTACTTGTTGATTTCTCCTTTGAGTTCTTTGTTGACCCATTCATTGTTTTGTATCATGATGTTTAACCTACATATATATGTGCCCTTTTCAGATTTTTTTCTTGTGGCTCATTGTTAGTTTCATCATGTTGAGGTCAGAAAAAATGCATGGTATGACTTTGATCTTTGTGAATTTGTTGAGGTTTGTTTTGTTACCTAATATATGATCAATTCTGGAGAATATTCCATGTGTACTTGAACAGAAAGTGTATTCTATTTTAAGAGAGAATGTTCTGAATATATCTCTTAAGTCCTTTTATTCCCGTGTGTGGTTCAAAACCATTGTTTGCTTGTTTATTTTGTTTAGATAATCTGTCCATGGATGTAAATGTGTGTTAAAGCCCCCTGCTCTTATTATATTACTTTTTGATTACTTCCATTATGTTTTTTTTAACTGTTTTATGGATTCATGTGCTTCTATTTTGGATGCATAAATATTTGCAATGGTTATGTCTTCCTGTCAGATTAACCCCATTTATTATTATAGAGTGTCATTCTTTGTCTCTTTTCACAGACTGTTTTAAAGTGTATAAGTATTGCTACTCCAGCTTTCTTTTGACATCATTTGCATGATAAATCTTTCTCCATGCTTTCACCTGCAATCTGCATGGGTCTTTAATTCTGAAATGAGTCTCTTGTAGGCAGCATATGGATTGGTCTTGTTTTTATCTACTCTGACACCCGATGTCTTTTTAATGGAGCATTTAGTCCATTTTCATTCAAAGGAATTATTGGTAAATATGTGTTTATTTTCATTTTGTTACTTGTGTTATAGTTGTTTTTGTAGACTTTTTCTGATTCCTTCTTTTCTTTTTATCTTTTATGATTATTGGTTTTCTTTAATGATATACTTGGATTCCTTACTCGATTTTTTGCATATCTACTACTTTTTTTGATATGTGGTTGCTATTTGGTTTGTATATAACATCTTCTACATATAGGAGTCTATTTATTTTTTAAAGTGTATTTAGTTTTGAGAGAGAGAAAGAAAGAGTGCAAGCCTGGGAGGGACAGAAAGGGAGACACAGAATCCAAAGCAGGCCCCAGGCTTTGAGCGTCAGCACAGAGCCTGACACGGGGCTCAAACAAATGAACCATGAGATCATGACCTGTGTCAAAGTCAGATATTTATCCAAATGAGCCACCCAGGTGCCCCTATAGGAGTTTATATTAAACTGATTGTCACTGAATTTTGAACTCATTGTTTATTCCTTTCCCCTTAATAACTCAGATATTTGGTGTGATATTTTACATCCTTTTATTTTGTGAATACCTTGACATATTTTTACTGAGGTATTTATTTTTACTGTTTTGTGTTTTTTTTTCATACACTTAAGGTTTTTCCATTCCATTCAGTCTCCTTTATCATTTCTTTTAGGCTCTGGTTTAGTGGTCATGGACTCCTTTAGCATTTTTTTTGTCTCTGAATCTTTTATCTCTCTTTCTATTCTGAATGATAGTTTTACTGGGTATTATATTCTTGGCTGCAGACTTTTCCCTTTCAGCACTTTGAATATCTGCCACTCCCTTCTAGCCTGCAATGTTTCTGATGAAAAATCTGTTGACGGTCTTATGGGATTTCTTTTATATGTGGCACTCTCTTTTTCCTGTTGTGACTTTTAAAATTATTTTTTTATCATTATGTTTTGTCATTTTAATAAGTATGTGTCTTGGTATGGACCTCCTTCAATTGAATTTTTGGGGATCCCTGTGCCTCCTGAATCTGGATGTATCTCTCTCTCTCTTTTTTATACTGGGAATCTAATTTATTTTTAACACTAATCTAAGGATACAGAGATTTGGAATTAAATGGACTCAATACTAATTAAGAAATTGATGACCCCTATGGTGTGTGTCCAGAAGTATTAATGAACTGTAAGTTAGCCTATTAAAATCTAAACAAAAAATAATACCCACATCATACATGTTTACAAAACTTTCTCTAGGTTCCATTCCCCTCAACTATCTAATACTGAATTTATAAAGTCATACTAGGCAAAACTCTACTCTCATATGTGACCTCATAATATTCATCTTCCTTCTTTTGTTCTTGATTTTACATAAAATTAGAATATCTATTTATAAAAATGTAGCAATTTGTCAATTAGATCTAGGGATATCTAATCTAGAGTTTTTCCAAAGGTGGAAATAAAAGGTTGAAAATTAAAAAAAAAACCAACAAAGCAAGACTGTATGTTAGGATATTGTGGACACAATCAATTACTCACAAAATTTTAATCAACCAGTCTCCTCATAGGTATTTGCTATAGATACAGTCTAGGTTCTTTGGGAAGGAAATTGGATAATTTAACTCAGGCCCTTTGAAAACCAATCAGGTTACCTATACAGTAAGGTAAACATGACCAGAAAATTCCCATTTAAACTCTGGTGAACTACCTTGGAAATAACCAGATTCTTTAAATTTAAATATTTGCTAGTTAACATTCAGTGCATTACTGGTTTCAAGAGGAGAGTTCAGTGATTCATCACTTACATACAAGACCCAGTGCTCATCATAATACATACAAGACCCACTGCTTATCACAACAGGTACTCTCCTTAATACCCATCACCCATCTAGCACAACTCCCACCTACCTCCTTCCACCAATCCCTCAGTTTGTTCTCTAATGTTAAGTCTCTGTGGTTTGTTTTCATCTCTTCACTTTCACCACCTTTCCATACGTTCATCTGTTTTGTTTCTTTAATTCCACATATGAGTGAAATCATATGATGCTTGCTTTCTCTGATTGACTTATTTTGCTTAGCATAATACATTCTAGCTCCATCCATGTTGTTGCAAATGGCAAGATTTCAGTCTTTTTGAGTGCTGAGTAATTTCCCATTCTATACTTGTATATACCACATCTTTATCCATTCATCAGTCGATGCACATTTGGGCTCTCTCCATAGTTGGCTATTGTTGATAATGCTGCTGTAAACATTGGGGTGCATGTACCTCTTTGAAACTATTTTTTTGTATCCTTTGGGTAAATACCTAATAGTGTAATTGCTGGATCCTAGAGTAGTTCTATTTTTAGTTATTTGAGGAACCTCCATACTGTTCTCCAGAGGGGCTGCATCAGTTTGCATTCCCAACAACAGTTCAAAAGGTCCCCTTTCTCCACATCCTCACCAACATTTGTTGTTTATTATGTTGTTAATTTTAACAATTCTGACAGATGTGAGGTGGTATCTCATTTTGGTTTTGATTTGTATTTTTATTTCCCTGATGGTGAGTGATGTTGAACATCTTTTCATGTATTAGCCATTTGGATGTCTTCTTTGGAAAAGTGTCTATTCATGTCTTCTCCCCATTTTTTTTTAACTGGGCTATTTGTTTCGGGGCTATTTGTTGAGTTTGATATGTTCTTTATAGATTTTGGATACTAACCCTTTATAGATATGTCCTTTATAAATATCTTCCCCCATTCCATATACTGCCTTTTAGTTTTGTTGATTGTTTCCTTCACTGTGCAGAAGCTTTTTTTTTTTTACCTTGATAAAGTCACAATAGTTCATATTTGCTTTTGTTTCCCTTGCCTTTAGCGATATGTCTAGTAAGAAGTTGCTGTGGCCAAGGTCAAAGAGGTTGTTGCCTGTGTTCTCTTCTAGGACTTTGATGGTTTCATATTTCTCCTAAATGAGTCTTTCATCCATTTTGAATTTATCTTTGTATATAGTGTAAGAAAATAGTACAGTTTTATTTTTCTGCATGTCAACATCCAGTTTTACAAACATCATTTGTTGAAGAGATGTCTTTTTTTTCTATTGGATATTCTTTCTTGCTTTGTTAAAGTTTGGTTGACCATATAGTTGTGGGACTATTTCTGGATTTTCTATTCTGTTCCATTAATTTATGTGTCCTTTTTTGTGCCTGTACCATACTGTCTTGATGACTGCAGCTTTGTAATATAGCTAAAAATGAGGATCATGATGCTTCCAGTTTTGTATTTTTTTTCAGTATTATGTTGGCTATTTGGTGTCTTTTGTGGCTCCAATAAAATTTTAGTATTGTTGTCCTACCTCTTTGAAATATTTTGGTTTCATGGGGATTTTGATAAGGATTGCATTAAATGTGTAGATTGTTTTCAGTAGTATAGACATTTTAACAATGTTTATTCTTTCAATCCCTGGGTGTGGGATGCTTTTAAATTTTTTTGTGTCTTCTTCAATTTATTTCATAAGTGATTTCTAGTTTTCAGAGTAAAGATATTTTACATCTTTGGTTAGGCTTATTCCTGGGTATCTTATAGTTTTTGGTGCTATTGCAAAAGGACTTGATTCCTTGATTTCTTTTTCTGCTGCTATGTAGAAATGCAATAGATTGCTGCATGTTGATTTATATCCTGCAACTTTGTTGAATTCACATATCAGTTCTAGCAATTGTTGATGGAGACTTCCAGGTATTCTACACAGAATATCATGTCATCTGCAAATAGTGAATGTTTGACTTCTTCCTTTGTGATTTGCATGACTTTAATTTCTTTTTGTTGTCTGATTGTTGAAACTAAGATTTATAGTACTATGTTAAATAGTAATGGTGAGAGTGGACATCTTTGTCTTATTCCCAGCCATAAGGGAAGGGTTTTCCATTTTTCCCCATTGAGGATGGTACTAGCTGTGAGTCTTTCATATATGGCCTTTATGATGTTGAGGTATGTTCCATCTATCCCTATTTTGTTGAGGGTTTTTATCAAGAATGGATGCTTATTTTGTTAAATGCTTTTTCTGCAACTATTGAGAGAATCACATGGTTCTTATCCTCTCCTTTATTAATGTGGAATGTCATGTTGATTGATTTGCAAATATTGAACAAACCCTGCTGCCCAGGAATAAATCCCACATGATCATGGTAAATAATTCATTTAATATACTGTTGAATTTGACTTGCTAGTATCTAGTTGAGAATTTTCATCCAGGTTCATCAGGGAGATTGGCCTGTAAATCTCCTTTTTAGTAGTTTTTTTTTTTTTTTTCTGGTGGCCTTGTAGAATGATTTGGGAAGTTTTCCTTCTATTTCTATTTTTTTCAAACCGTTTGAGAAGAATAGGTATTAACTGTTCTTTAAATGTCTGGTAGAATTCCCTTGGGTTCCTGGAGGGCATGTTGGGGGTGGGTTAAATGGGTGGTGATCATTAAGGAGGGCAATTTTTGGGATGAGCACTGGGCATCATATGTGAGAGATGACTCACTGGGTTCTATTCTTGAAGCCCAGAGTATACTACATTACCTAACTTAAACTTGAATTACAAAAAAAAAAGGGGGGGAAATATTAAGTCCATGAGATACATGTTTTTTAAAATTTTTTAAAATATAATTTGTTGTCAAGTTAGCTAACATGCAGTGTATACAGTGTGTTCTTGGCTTCAGGAGTACATTGCCATGATTGCTTACATACAACACCCAGTGCTCATCCCAACAAGTGCCCTCTTCAATGCCCATCACCCATTTTCCTCTTTCCTCTGCCAGCCTCATCAACTCTCAGTTTTTTCTGTGTATTTGAGAGCCTTTTATGGTTTGTCTCCCTCTCTGTTTGAAACTATTTTTTCTCTTTCCCTTCCCCCATGGTCCTCTGTTAAGTTTTTCAAATTCCACATATGAGTGGAAACATATGATATCGGTCTTTCTCTGACTGACTTATTTCACTTAGCATATAGAAAACAGTGTGGAGTTTCCTCAAAAAATTAAAAACAAAATTACCCTACAACCCAGCAATAGCACTACTAGGAATTTATCCAAAGCATACAAGAATGCTATTCATAGGAGCACATGTACCCTAATGTTTATGGCAGTACTATCAACAATACCCAAATTATGGGAAGAGCCCAAATGTCCATCAACTGATGAATGGATAAAGATGTGGTTTATATATCCATGAGATATCATTTAAAAAATTCCCCTGGAAAACCACATGGCCCAGGACTCTTTTTTGTTGGGAGATTTTTGAGTAGTGATTCAATTTCTTTGCTCATTAATTGGTCTGTTCAAATTTCCTATTTCTTCCTGTTTCAGTACATTATTTATGAGAAGCTACTTTGATCTCATCTTGGGAGAAGGGGTTTAGCAAGTGGAATTATATTCCACCAGCAGGTACACACTATGTAGTACGCCTTGAGACCCATCTCAGTGATGCTTTTTTACTGAAAAGCAATAAATTGTTCATTTGCAGAAAGTGTTTGGTTTGCATATACATTTGCTATAAACATAACTAATGTGAAGCTACAGAAAAAAGGATATGCAAATGCTACATATTGTATCATTCCATTTTTATGAAATATTGAGAGAAAGGCCGTCAATATGCTTTACCAAAAAAAAAAATTCTCACCTTTACATCCTGACTTGAAGAAAGCTCTGTCTGGTGGGTTTGGATCACATCCCCTTCATCCCACTTGCTTTCACCACAATGTTCAAGCAGAAGTTCAGGCTTTTACAAAAGATGACACTGAAGTATCACTATCATCAAGCTTCTCTTCTATGAAGAGTCTGCAAGGACTAGAAAAATAACAATCTCCCCAAAACCCAGGCTTTGCACCAAAATAGAATGATTCTAATTCTGTCTGAACAACAACAAAAACCCCTTGTAGATATAAAGGAAGAGTTTCAGCTATGTGAAAAACCGTACTCCATGGCCTTCAGACATTGAAACACGTCTTGGCAGTCTGTGGCAGGTATTACAAAAGTGGTCAAGGTCAGACAGGGGATAGGTGAGTGAGAGAAAATAGGGCACTGGAGCAAGGTCTGGGCAACTATTGTGTCCTATGTCATGGACAGGGAATGATAGGAATGGGAGGAAGTCTGGACAGCCTGTACAAGGCAGGGAGTGATGGAGGGTGAACACCCTGTTCTCTGGTAAGGACCCTCTGAGCAGTTCACACTGTATATCTGCTGACAGTGATGATAATGACAGTAATACAACTGGGTCATGATCATAAAAACCACATGTTGTAACAGACTTCTTGCAGGTGTTTTTTCTTCTTTCTCTGCTTTATCCTCATTTTACAGAGAGGGAAGCTGGGAATCAGAGAGTGTCATTATGTTTGTTACCTCTGTAACCCCTGCCTTAGAGGAAAGGGACTCCAGGACAGGCTTGGAACAGGACCCACACTCACTGGGGCTGGGTGGGACCCCGGTGGGCTTGCCTACAGGACAGATAGGGCACCAAGCCCCCAAGCAAGAGAATGGTGACTTGGATATGGATTCCTTTGGTCTCGTTACTCCCCAGAAAGGTCCCAAACACCTAGGTCTGTACCTAGCAATCCCTGCCAGGGCATGTATGTCTCTATAAAAAGTTGTAATTGGTATGTTGACATCACGTTTCTATGGAACCACAATGCTTAGGCTACTTCTCTACCTGTAAATGCCTCTGTATACTCATACATTCTTTGCCCTTTTGCTGAAAACAAAACAGTGTCCTTTAGGTCAACACATGAGAAAGCATAGTGATTAGAGGTACTAGATTGGGACCCAGGAAATTGGTAGAACTTTGCCCAGGTTGATGAAACAAAGAATGTGCTTGTCACAAATTTTGTTTTCAAGAGACATTATAGAAGTATGATCAGTACACAGAGCCCCAGATAGATATCCTAGGGTCCTTGGAGATGAACTAACCCTTGGAGAGTCAACAGAGAAAGTCAAGGCCATGCTAAACCAGTAAGCCATCTGTGGTAGACAACTAAGAGATTGTCTATAATCAAGTGACTGAATGATCTAGATAACATACAAAAAACATCATTTAAGTAGTCTGAAGGTTATTTCAAGGAAGCAGACAAACTATTACAGTTAGTAAGCAGAAATGTAGTCAGTTGAACCACATGTTAATTTTTCATAGGTAATTCTTATCCTCCATTCTCAATATTTTCTTCCAGGAGTAAGGACATTCAAGACCAAGCACATCTAAGTCTCCATAAACTCACTCAACTCTCAGGAGAATCACATACCTGATTAGTGAGGTTGGGAGGACAAATGGGCTGCATGGTCCAGGCCTCTCCCTTCAAAACTCTTGTAGCAGGCTGCCCTTAAGGAACACCTCTTATTCTCTGCCCTCAGAGGTGGGCCTAAAATACATCCACATCTCTTCTCCACTTTCTAGGTCTTGCTGGATTTGAAACTATTCCTATAACCCTGCTCTAAAATATATGGACCTTTAAGAACCTCCAACATACACCCTTTCTCCACATCTGAGCTCTGAAAAAACTAATAGGACCAAATAATAAGAAGAAAAATGCATTGACTTTATTATTTATAAAGGTAATGTTGGAGAATGTGGCTTAGATTTGCCACAAGGCAGATGGGTTTCTTATTAATGAACTCCAGAATTGGACAGACCTTTCCACCCAGTAGTGTTTGTTGCCCAGGGACTGTTAGAAAAGTCAAGAAACTGCAATGCATATGTTTCAGATCTCTGATGGAGTCCTCTCTATGTGTGCTCAAAAAAAGTGGCTTCCTTAAAAGGCTATCCTTGTAGCAGATGAGAATACTTCTTTTGAGAAAACTTCTCAAAATGAATAATATTTTTGTTCTAATTGCATATTAATTGAGCCACCTTCTGAGGAAATAGCTTTCCATGTTCCTCAGGGAGTAGTGTGAAGGAATACCCTTTCATTTCTGTAAAAAGTATGATTGCAGTGAAGGCTTTCTTGTGAAAGGGGATTGGAACACATTTATAAATTTCTGGAATAGGATGAAATTCATGCATCATTAAAATTTCTCCTTAGATCCTGTCAAGAAAATGTAAGGAAATATTCAAAATCTTTACCTATGCGTAAAAACACAAACTGCAGCCAGGCAACCATAGATAAAACATGCAAAAGAATTCTAGCATATTTCATTTAGGGATATATATAGAATAAAACTATAAAGAAATGTATTAGAATGACAAATTCAAATTTTTGTGAATGATAATCCCTAGATAAGAAAGAAGCCAATGCATTCAGAAAAGTACTTCAATTGACAGCTATATGTAATATTTTATTTTTTAATAGGAAACTACAGAACTGTGTTTTATTACATTTAGAATTTCTAAAATGTTTTATAACCAACAGTGTTTCTCTGAGCTTAATTCTGATTTCAAAATGAATCATATTAATTTAGAAATTGTAGAAAAATAGTTAACTCCAGAATGAAATATATAACTAATCAAAAATTCTGCCATTCATTAATTTAAGAAAAAGAGGATCATGTTTTTCCATTTCCTCCCATTACATTCTCTATGTATATTTATAATGTATATAAATTGCATGTGGTTTCACATATGACTCAACATTTGCTAAAGATCATGAGACTTGTTATTGCATTTTCCAAAGTTGACAAACCACTCTGTGTCTAAAGATGCTGTACCTAACCATTGGGGTTACAATCATATTTCTGTATTAGGGCTTAGGCCAGCACAAGGGAAGTCACTACCCATTGTCTTGTAGTCAAGGACCAATCTGGTATTTGGAATTAATGTCTCTTTTAGAGTCTGTTGTACAGCAGACCCATATGGAGACTCTGTTATTCTGCACTATCTCTTTTCTGTTGCTGAAAGGAAAGTTGCTATTATTCTAGGGTTAAAATAGAAGGTAAAAAGAACAAAGAATGTAAAAAAAAGAAAGAGGTGATCTCTGGCTTCTTCCTTTCCACCATTTTCAGGGAATTAATTCTATCAGGAAATATTACCAAAGCTAATCCATCACATAAATATGTATTCATTTCATTTCTTCTGCACAATCCAAAGGATCTCTTCAAAGTGATCATTTGTAAAGACATCTCCTTTATGATATAGCAGATACCATACATATATTTGCTGAAATATTATGTATCAGATGTTTTTTAAAGGTTTGTTCATTTCTCATAACAGCTCTGAGGTAAATATCACTATGCCCTTTTTAGAGATGAATGAGTTCAAGCTCACAAAAGGTAACTCACTACTCCAGTGTCACATCCATCTTTAGAGGCAGAATGCAGGTCTTTAAAATATGTTCATTTGTATATATATATTTTTCTGTTTCATATATTCATGTCAAATAAAAGATAATTTAGAACTATAATATAAATAAATGAATAAATGGCTGGACGTGACAAGCCAGATGAATATGAAATGCAAGCTGTATGATTCTACTGACAAAGTTACAGGAGTTCAAAACTAATCTGTTGCGAAAATGTGAGTGGGTGTTTGGGGGCAGGGCACAGGGAGTGAAATAATGGTCCAGAGTACAAAACTGAAAAAGTGATGGTGCAGGCATATAATCATACTGACATTTGACAATTTCTGATTTGTACAATGGACATTGCTAGGAATCATGATAGGGAAAACACATGGATAATTATTTTTTATTGTTTATTTATTTTTTACAGAGAGAGCACAAGCGGGGAAGGGACAGAAAGAGAGGGAGAGACAGAATCAAAATCAGGCTCCAGGCTCTGAGCTGTCAGCACAGAGCCTGATGCAGGGCTCAAACTTACAAACCATGGAGATCATGGAGACCATGGAGATCATGACCTGAACCAAAGTCAGCTGTCTGACTGAGCCACCCAGGTGCCCCTGATAATTATTACTATAAAAATTCCAGTCTTATAAGTGACGTTTTTAAGTAACACATGAAAATTTTCAGGCTTTTAAAATTTTTCTTTATAGGATGGATAAAACCAGAATTGCAGAAAGAATCCATGTTAAGATCTCAAATACTAGGAACCCTTCCAAATAACTGCATATTTTCACATCCTTCTGGGAAAATATAGTATCCATTAATTATCATTTATACAGTCAGAGAAGCATATGTATATTTGTTGTAAGTGCATATTAAAGATGGAAAGTATTTAAAGGGTGGAAGATCTATCTGACCTGTGCAGTTGCTATAGAAACCTGATGTCATTGTGGCTACACTGAGAACTATTTAATAGAGACAGAAACACCCTGGCGAAAAGAGCAGGTCCTAAATTCAGGTGTTTGCAACTCGGTACAGTGGGTCTTTGTGGTGAGGGCTGAATCTCCATGTGGTGTGGGAAGACCAAAGGATCCCAATCCAAGTTGCCTCTTTCTTGCTTTGGGGTTCAGTGCCCTGGCAGTCTCACAGGTAAATTCATTGAGGTTCCACAGAGCCCCAGTGAGTGTGATTTCTACTCCAGGGATGTCCTGGAAATGCTTTCCTGTAAAGGCAGGAGCGCAGAAAGACATGCAATGACTCTTTCTGAGACCCAGCGTTCCCCTCTGTAAAATGGGGATGAAAAAACAGACACATAGACCAATGTAATAGAATAGAAACCCCAGAACTAGACCCACAAACGTATGGCCAACTCATATTTGACAAAGCAGGAAAGAACATCCGATGGAAAAAAGACAGTCTCTTTAACAAATGGTGCTGGGAGAACTGGACAGCAACATGCAGAAGGTTGAAACTAGACCACTTTCTCACACCATTCACAAAAATAAACTCAAAATGGATAAAGGACCTGAATGTGAGGCAGGAAACCATCAAAACCTTAGAGGAGAAAGCAGGAAAAGACCTCTCTGACCTCAGCCGTAGCAATCTCTTACTCAACACAGCCCCAAAGGCAAGGGAATTAAAAGCAAAAGTGAATTACTGGGACCTTATGAAGATAAAAAGCTTCCGCACAGCAAAGGAAACAACCAACTAAACTAAAAGGCAACCAACGGAATGGGAAAAGATATTTGCAAATGACATATCAGACAAAGGGCTAGTATCCAAAATCTATAAAGAGCTCACCAAACTCCACACCCGAAAAACAAATAACCCAGTGAAGAAATGGGCAGAAACCATGAATAGACACTTCTCTAAAGAAGACATCCGGATGGCCAACAGGCACATGAAAAGATGTTCAGCGTCGCTCCTTATCAGGGAAATACAAATCAAAACCACACTCAGGTATCACCTCACGCCAGTCAGAGTGGCCAAAATGAACAAATCAGGAGACTATAGATGCTGGAGAGGATGTGGAGAAACGGGAACCCTCTTGCACTGTTGGTGGGAATGCAAATTGGTGCAGCCGCTCTGGAAAGCAGTGTGAAGGTCCCTCAGAAAATTAAAAATAGACCTACCCTATGACCCAGCAATAGCACTGCTAGGAATTTACCCAAGGGATACAGGAGTACTGATGCATAGGGGCACTTGTACCCCAATGTTCATAGCAGCACTCTCAACAATAGCCAAATTATAGAAAGAGCATAAATGTCCATCAACTGAGGAATGGATAAAGAGATTGTGGTTTATATACACAATGGAATACTACATGGCAATGAGAAAAAATGAAATATGGCCTTTTGTAGCAACGTGGATGGAACTGGAGAGTGTGACGCTAAGTGAAATAAGCCATACAAAGAAAGACAGATACCATATGGTTTCATTCTTATGTGGATCCTGAGAAACTTAACAGGAACCCATGGGGGAGGGGAAGGAAAAAAAAAAGAGGTTAGAGTGGGAGAGAGCCAAAGCATAAGAGACTGTTAAAAACTGAGAACAAACTGAGGGTTGATGGGGGGTGGGAGGGAGGGGAGGGTGGGTGATGGGTATTGAGGAGGGCACCTTTTGGGATGAGCACTGGGTGTTGTATGGAAACCAATTTGACAATAAATTTCATATATTAAAAAAAATGGGGATGAAAATTCTTCACCCACAGGATGACTGAGGACAGTCTGTGGTACACATGAGCAAGTCTATGGCCCTGTGCTTACTATGGGATCATGAATGCCCATATGAATTCAGGCCACTTCTTACTCCTTTTCAACTCTTTTGATAGGCAATAGAAGAGGAAAAGAGAAGAAAAGGACCCTCTGAGAAGTGTATTATAGCATGTAGTTGTTATGACTCTGACCCAGTTGTATCAATATCATTATCATTAACCTAGTGCCTAGCATGGTGCCAGGCACATAGTTACTCCAGTAAAACATAATAACTGATGGATCTCTCTCTCTTTGTGCAGTTCTTCATGTCAGTTACCAAGTTTATATCAGGTGCCTAAAAGAGGAAGTTTTTGAAGTTTCTACTCCAGATTGAAGGGCAGCAGTCCTCAGGTGACTCCAGCACCTCACTTCCTGATGGGATACGATGCCTGGCTCGAGCTCATAGATCTGAACAAAAGAATGATGTGGAATATCTCATGTGATGTTCACAAAATAGCCTAGAGAATCTACTTGATCTCATCATAGCACAAGAAGTTTAGCAGGTGGAATTTCATCCTTTCAGCAGCTGTATGGTCTGTAGTAGCCCTTGAGGTCCATCTTAGAGAAGTCCTTTTTTTTTTTTATCTGAATGGAAGGAATGAATCAGCTTGACAAAAACTTGGTTTTTAACGTGCATTTGCAATAAATATGCATATGTTTTTCTGACTGCATAAATTGAAATTAATGACGCCTTCATTCCCTCAGAAGGATGTAAAAGTATGTAGTTAGGAGAGTTCCTAGGAATTGAGACTGTAACATCAATTCTTTTCTGCTAACCATGGTTATTTATTCTATAATGAGAAATTTTTAAGAGCTTAAAATTTTCCACATGCTAGTTAAAAATGTTAGTTATGATACCAATGTTAGAATCATCTTTATGAGTGTGTTTCTTCCTTGTAACTAATGTATTTTTTCTTTATGAATACTTCTGGTGTGTGATTGGGTATACAAGTACTGTATTAACATCTCATATCCTCATTAAGAATTTTAGCCTTGAGGTGGGAGGGGAAGATGGCGGCTTAGGAGGACGCTGGGCTCACCGCTCGTCCTGCTGATCACTTAGATTCCACCTACACCTGCCTAAATAACCCAGAAAACCACCAGAGGATTAGCAGAACGGAGTCACCAGACCCAAGTGCAGACGAGAGGCCCACGGAAGAGGGTAGGAAGGGCGGCGAGGTGGTGCACGCTCCACGGACTGGCGGGAGGGAGCCGGGGCGGAGGGGCGGCTCGCCAGCCAAGCAGAGCCCCCGAGTCCGGCTTGCAAAAGCGGAGGACCTGACGGACTGTGTTCCGACAGCAAGCGCGACTTAGCGTCTGGGAGGTCATAAGTTAACAGCTCTGCTCTGAAAGCGGGAAGGCTGGAGGACAAAGGGAGGGTGAGCTGCGGAGCCCCCGGACGACAGAGCTCAGTTTGGCGGGGAACAAAGGCGCTCGCCAGCGCCATCTCCCCCGCCCATCCCCCAGCCAAAATCCCAAAGGGAACCGGTTCCGGCCAGGGAAATTGCTCGCTCAGCGCAAACACCCAACTCTGTGCTTCTGCGGAGCCAAACCTCCGGCAGCGGATCTGACTCCCTCCGGCTGCCACAGGGCCCCTCCTGAAGTGGATCACCTAAGGAGAAGCGAGCTAAGCCTGCCCCCCCTGCCGCCGTGCACCTTGCCTTCCCACCCCAGCTATTACGCCAGATCCCCAGCATCACAAGCCTGGCAGTGTGCAAGTAGCCCAGACGGGCCACACCACCCCACAGTGAATCCCGCCCCTAGGAGAGGGGAAGAGAAGGCACACACCAGTCTGACTGTGGCCCCAGCGGTGGACTGGGGGCAGACATCAGGACTGACTGCGGCCCCGCCCACCAACTCCAGTTATACACCACAGCACAGGGGAAGTGCCCTGCAGGTCCACACCACACCAGGGACTATCCAAAATGACCAAACGGAAGAATTCCCCTCAGAAGAATCTCCAGGAAATAACAACAGCTAATGAGCTGATCAAAAAGGATTTAAATAATATAACAGAAAGTGAATTTAGAATAATAGTCATAAAATTAATCGCTGGGCTGGAAAACAGTATACAGGACAGCAGAGAATCTCTTGCTACAGAGATCAAGGGACTAAGGAACAGTCACGAGGAGCTGAAAAACGCTTTAAAGGAAATGCAAAACAAAATGCAAACCACCACGGCTCGGATGGAAGAGGCAGAGGAGAGAATAGGTGAACTAGAAGATAAAGTTATGGAAAAGAGGAAGCTGAGAAAAAGAGAGATAAAAAAATCCAGGAGTATGAGGGGAAAATTAGAGAACTAAGTGATACACTAAAAAGAAATAATATACGCATAATTGGTATCCCAGAGGAGGAAGAGAGAGGGAAAGGTGCTGAAGGGGTACTTGAAGAAATAATAGCTGAGAACTTCCCTGAACTGGGGAAGGAAAAAGGCATTGAAATCCAAGAGGCACAGAGAACTCCCTTCAGACGTAACTTGAATCGATCTTCTGCACGACATATCATAGTGAAACTGGCAAAATACAAGGATAAAGACAAAATTCTGAAAGCAGCAAGGGATAAACGTGCCCTCACATATAAAGGGAGACCTATAAGACTCGTGACTGATCTCTCTTTTGAAACTTGGCAGGCCAGAAAGAATTGGCACGAGATTTTCAGTGTGCTAGACAGCAAAAATATGCAGCCGAGAATCCTTTCTCCAGCAAGTCTGTCATTTAGAATAGAAGGAGACATAAAGGTCTTCCCAAACAAACAAAAACTGAAGGAATTTGTCACCACTAAACCAGCCCTACAAGAGATCCTAAGGGGGACCCTGTGAGACAAAGTACCAGAGACATCACTACAAGCATGCATAAAACATACAGACATCACAATGACTCTGAACCCGCATCTCTCTATAATAACACTGAATGTAAATGGATTAAATGCGCCAACCAAAAGACATAGGGTATCAGAATGGATAAAAAAACAAGACCCATCTATTTGCTGTCTACAAGAGACTCATTTTAGACCTGAGGACACCTTTAGATTGAGAGTGAGGGGATGGAGAACTATTTATCATGCTACTGGAAGCCAAAAGAAAGCTGGAGTAGCCATACTTATATCAGACAAACTAGACTTTAAATTAAAGGCTGTAACAAGAGATGAAGAAGGACATTATATAATAGTTACAGGGTCTATCCATCAGGAAGAGCTAACAATTATAAATGTCTATGCGCCAAATACCGGAGCCCCCAAATATATAAAACAATTACTCATAAACATAAGCAACCTTATTGATCAGAATGTGGTAATTGCTGGGGACTTTAACACCCCACTTACAGAAATGGATAGATCATCTAGACACACGGTCAATAAAGAAACAAGGGCCATGAATGAGACATTGGATCAGATGGACTTGACAGATATATTTAGAACTCTGCATCCCAAAGCAACAGAATATACTTTCTTCTCGAGTGCACATGGAACATTCTCCAAGATAGATCACATACTGGGTCACAAAACAGCCCTTCATAAGTTTACAAGAATTGAAATTATACCATGCATACTTTCAGACCACAATGCTATGAAGCTTGAAATCAACCACAGGAAAAAGTCTGGAAAGCCTCCAAAAGCATGGAGGTTAAAGAACACCCTACTAACGAATGAGTGGGTCAACCAGGCAATTAGAGAAGAAATAAAAAAATATATGGAAACAAACGAAAATGAAAATACAACAATCCAAACGCTTTGGGACGCAGCGAAGGCAGTCCTGAGAGGAAAATACATTGCAATCCAGGCCTATCTCAAGAAACAAGAAAAATCCCAAATACAAAATCTAACAGCACACCTAAAGGAAATACAAGCAGAACAGCAAAGGCAGCCTAAACCCAGCAGAAGAAGAGAAATAATAAAGATCAGAGCAGAAATAAACAATATAGAATCTAAAAAAACTGTAGAGCAGATCAACGAAACCAAGAGTTGGTTTTTTGAAAAAATAAACAAAATTGACAAACCGCTAGCCAGGCTTCTCAAAAAGAAATGGGAGATGACCCAAATAGATAAAATCATGAATGAAAATGGAATTATTACAACCAATCCCTCAGAGATACAAACAATTATCAGGGAATACTATGAAAAATTATATGCCAACAAATTGGACAACCTGGAAGAAATGGACAAATTCCTGAACACCCACACTCTTCCAAAACTCAATCAGGAGGAAATAGAAAGCTTGAAGAGACCCATAACCAGCGAAGAAATTGAATCGGTTATCAAAAATCTCCCAACAAATAAGAGTCCAGGACCAGATGGCTTCCCAGGGGAGTTCTACCAGACGTTTAAAGCAGAGATAATACCTATCCTTCTCAAGCTATTCCAAGAAATTGAAAGGGAAGGAAAACTTCCAGACTCATTCTATGAAGCCAGTATTACTTTGATTCCTAAACCAGACAGAGACCCAGTAAAAAAAGAGAACTACAGGCCAATATCCCTGATGAATATGGATGCAAAAATTCTCAATAAGATACTAGCAAATCGAATTCAACAGCATATAAAAAGAATGATTCACCATGATCAAGTGGGATTCATTCCTGGGATGCAGGGCTGGTTCAACATTCGCAAATCAATCAACGTGATACATCACATTAATAAAAAAAAAGAGAAGAACCATATGATCCTGTCAATCGATGCAGAAAAGGCCTTTGACAAAATCCAGCACCCTTTCTTAATAAAAACCCTTGAGAAAGTCGGGATAGAAGGAACATACTTAAAGATCATAAAAGCCATTTATGAAAAGCCCACAGCTAACATCATCCTCATCGGGGAAAAACTGAGAGCTTTTTCCCTGAGATCAGGAACACGACAGGGATGCCCACTCTCACCGCTGTTGTTTAGCATAGTGCTGGAAGTTCTAGCATCAGCAATCAGACAACAAAAGGAAATCAAAGGCATCAAAATTGGCAAAGATGAAGTCAAGCTTTTGCTTTTTGCAGATGACATGATATTATCCATGGAAAATCCGATAGACTCCACCAAAAGTCTGCTAGAACTGATACATGAATTCAGCAAAGTTGCAGGATACAAAATCAATGTCCAGAAATCAGTTGCATTCTTATACACTAACAATGAAGCAACAGAAAGACAAATAAAGAAACTGATCCCATTTACAATTGCACCAAGAAGCATAAAATACCTAGGAATAAATCTAACCAAAGATGTAAAGGATCTGTATGCTGAAAACTATAGAAAGCTTATGAAGGCAATTGGAGAAGATTTAAAGAAATGGAAAGACATTCCCTGCTCATGGATTGGAAAAATAAATATTGTCAAAATGTCAATACTACCCAAAGCTATCTACACATTCAATGCAATCCCAATCAAAATTGCACCAGCATTCTTCTCGAAACTAGAACAAGCAATCCTAAAATTCATATGGAACCACAAAAGGCCCCGAATAGCCAAAGGAATTTTGAAGAAGAAGACCAAAGCAGGAGGCATCACAATCCCAGACTTTAGCCTCTACTACAAAGCTGTCATCATCAAGACAGCATGGTATTGGCACAAAAACAGACACACAGACCAATGGAATAGAATAGAAACCCCAGAACTAGACCCACAAACATATGGCCAACTCATCTTTGACAAAGCAGGAAAGAACATCCAATGGAAAAAAGACAGCCTCTTTAACAAATGGTGCTGGGAGAACTGGACAGCAACATGCAGAAGGTTGAAACTAGACCACTTTCTCACACCATTTACAAAAATAAACTCAAAATGGATAAAGGACCTAAATGTGAGACAGGAAACCATCAGAACCTTAGAGGAGAAAGCAGGAAAAGACCTCTCTGACCTCAGCCGTAGCAATCTCTTACTCGACACATCCCCAAAGGCAAGGGAATTAAAAGCAAAAGTGAATTACTGGGACCTTATGAAGATAAAAAGCTTCTGCACAGCAAAGGAAACAACCAACAAAACTAAAAGGCAACCAACGGAATGGGAAAAGATATTTGCAAATGACATATCGGACAAAGGGCTAGTATCTAAAATCTATAAAGAGCTCACCAAACTCCACACCCGAAAAACAAATAACCCAGTGAAGAAATGGGCAGAAAACATGAATAGACACTTCTCTAAAGAAGACATCCAGATGGCCAACAGGCACATGAAAAGATGTTCAGCGTCGCTCCTTATCAGGGAAATACAAATCAAAACCACACTCAGGTATCACCTCACGCCAGTCAGAGTGGCCAAAATGAACAAATCAGGAGACTATAGATGCTGGAGAGGATGTGGAGAAACGGGAACCCTCTTGCACTGTTGGTGGGAATGCAAATTGGTGCAGCCGCTCTGGAAAGCAGTGTGGAGGTTCCTCAGAAAATTAAAAATAGACCTACCCTATGACCCAGCAATAGCACTGCTAGGAATCTACCCAAGGGATACAGGAGTACTGATGCATAGGGGCACTTGTACCCCAATGTTCATAGCAGCACTCTCAACAATAGCCAAATTATGGAAAGAGCCTAAATGTCCATCAACTGATGAATGGATAAAGAAATTGTGGTTTATATACACAATGGAATACTACGTGGCAATGAGAAAAAATGAAATATGGCCTTTTGTAGCAACGTGGATGGAACTGGAGAGTGTGATGCTAAGTGAAATAAGCCATACAGAGAAAGACAGATACCATATGGTTTCACTCTTATGTGGATCCTGAGAAACTTAACAGGAACCCATGGGGGAGGGGAAGGGAAAAAAAAAAAAAAAAAAAAAAAGGACGTTAGAGTGGGAGAGAGCCAAAGCATAAGAGACTGTTAAAAACTGAGAACAAACTGAGGGTTGATGGGGGGTGGGAGGGAGGGGCGGGTGGGTGATGGGTATTGAGGAGGGCACCTTTTGGGATGAGCACTGGGTGTTGTATGGAAACCAATTTGTCAATAAACTTCATATAAAAAAAAAAAAAAAAAAAAAAAAAAAAAAAAAAAAAAGAAACTGATCCCATTCACAATAGCACCAAGAAGCATAAAATACCTAGGAATAAATCTAACCAAAGATGTAAAGGATCTGTATGCTGAAAACTCTAGAAAGCTTATGAAGGTAATTGAAGAAGATTTAAAGAAATGGAAAGACATTCCCTGCGCATGGATTGGAAAAATAAATATTGTCAAAATGTCAATACTACCCAAAGCTATCTACACATTCAATGCAATCCCAATCAAAATTGCACCAGCATTCTTCTCGAAATTAGAACAAGCCATCCTAAAATTCATATGGAACCACAAAAGGCCCCGAATAGCCAAAGGAATTTTGAAGAAGAAGACCAAAGCAGGAGGCATCACAATCCCAGACTTTAGCCTCTACTACAAAGCTGTAATCATCAAGACAGCATGGTATTGGCACAAAAACAGACACACAGACCAATGGAATAGAATAGAAACCCCAGAACTAGACCCACAAACGTATGGCCAACTCATCTTTGACAAAGCAGGAAAGAACATCCAATGGAAAAAAGACAGCCTCTTTAACAAATGGTGCTGGGAGAACTGGACAGCAACATGCAGAAGGTTGAAAGTAGACCACTTTCTCACACCATTTACAAAAATAAACTCAAAATGGATAAAGGACCTAAATGTGAGACAGGAAACCATCAAAACCTTAGAGGAGAAAGCAGGAAAAGACCTCTCTGACCTCAGCCGTAGCAATCTCTTACTCGACACATCCCCAAAGGCAAGGGAATTAAAAGCAAAAGTGAATTACTGGGACCTTATGAAGATAAAAAGCTTCTGCACAGCAAAGGAAACAACCAACTAAACTAAAAGGCAACCAACGGAATGGGAAAAGATATTTGCAAATGACATATTGGACAAAGGGCTAGTATCTAAAATCTATAAAGAGCTCACCAAACTCCACACCCGAAAAACAAATAACCCAGTGAAGAAATGGGCAGAAACCATGAATAGACACTTCTCTAAAGAAGACATCCGGATGGCCAACAGGCACATGAAAAGATGTTCAGCGTCGCTCCTTATCAGGGAAATACAAATCAAAACCACACTCAGGTATCACCTCACGCCAGTCAGAGTGGCCAAAATGAACAAATCAGGAGACCATAGATGCTGGAGAGGATGTGGAGAAACGGGAACCCTCTTGCACTGTTGGTGGGAATGCAAATTGGTGCAGCCGCTCTGGAAAGCAGTGCGGAGGTTCCTCAGAAAATTAAAAATAGACCTACCCTATGACCCAGCAATAGCACTGCTAGGAATTGACCCAAGGGATACAGGAGTACTTATGCATAGGGGCACTTGTACCCCAGTGTTCATAGCAGCACTGTCAACAATAGCCAAATTATGGAAAGAGCCTAAATGTCCATCAACTGATGAATGGATAAAGAAATTGTGGTTTATATACACAATGGAATACTACATGGCAATGAGAAAAAATGAAATATGGCCTTTTGTAGCAACGTGGATTGAACTGGAGAGTGTGATGCTAAGTGAAATAAGCCATACAGAGAAAGACAGATACCATATGGTTTCACTCTTATGTGGATCCTGAGAAACTTAACAGGAACCCATGGGGGAGGGGAAGGAAAAAAAAAAGAGGTTAGAGTGGGAGAGAGCCAAAGCATAAGAGACTGTTAAAAACTGAGAACAAACTGAGGGTTGATGGGGGGTGGGAGGGAGGGGAGGGTGGGTGATGGGTATTGAGGAGGGCACCTTTTGGGATGAGCACTGGGTGTTGTATGGAAACCAATTTGTCAATAAATTTCATAAAAAAAAAAGAAAAAGAAAAAAACAAACAATAAAAAAAATTTCATATATATAAAAAAAAAGAATTTTAGCCTTTAGCATAAGAAATTGCGTTTTTTTATTCTTTTCAGATTCATTTTGTTCTCAATTTTTCTCACTAATATCAAGGTTATAATCCTTCATTTCTTGTTCCCAAATGCCTGAGATATATTTCCTTTTTATAAAAATTTTAACCTAATTATTTTGTGTTGTGCAAATGTCTGAAAATAAGTATACTTTTGGAATTTCTTTTAATAGGCAATTTGAATTTTTTTTCTTTTACTCAGTAATTCAGGAACATTTATGGTAACTGATATGATCAATGTATTTGATCATTCATGTTCAATTCTGCCACATTGTTTATAAACTTATGAAATGATATATTCTTACACTAGATTGTGTGTTTCATTTGCTATCTCTTTAGTATTCAGACTTTTTCTTGATTTGTTCTAGTGGTATTTTTATACTAAATCCTTAACTAACCTACTTAATATACTTGGTACGGAATGAAGTCTTAGTAATAAATAGATAAAAAGTCAAATGTTATGAACAGAAAACTCACCATAACCAATATACACGCTAATTAAAATTTTAAACCTATGCCAAGTTACATACATAAAAGAATGCACATTAATATTTGGAGCTATCATAGTGAATGAAATAGGCAAGTAGCAAAAAATATACATAATGTATTAATTAGGGGAAAGCAAGGTATGTAAATGAACATGTGTGACACTGGAGTAATGAGTTACCCTTTGTGAGCTTGAACTTGCTCATTCGTAAAATGGGCATATTGATATTTACCTAGAGAGCTGTTATGAGAAATGAGCAAACCTTTAGAAATTTTCTGATACATAAAATTTCAGCAAATATAGTATGGTCTTTGCTGTATTCCTCCACCCACAAAAGAGATGTCTTAAAAGTTAACATCTCACAGGAACCATTTGTATTGAATCATAGGAAAGGAAATGTATACATATATATATATATAACAGGTAAGCTTTTGTGATTATTTCTTCATAGGATGAAATACATGATGCTAATGTAAGTGAAGCTGCAAAGGATGAGCTCTTTATTTTTTTTGAATGTTCTTTCTGATCATTTTACCTTTAATTTTGACACGGGGACAGGAACCTTCCTTTGAGACACAGAAAGGAGACAGTACAGAATCATATATCAAGATGGGTGTTCTGTAAAACATACTAAAATCAGGAGACGTGAATCGCAAATGGATCTTTGTCTATAGTGCCATGGATAGTCACTTCCCCTGTGCCAGCCTCACCCTAACACAGAGAAAAGATTGCATTTCCCAATGTTTAGGGTTGGGGACTTTGAGCCACAGTTGCTTGTCAACTTCAGAATATCTAATAACTGGTTTTGTGATCTTTAGCAAATGTTGAGTCACATGTGAAGCTCACATGTAATGAATTTACATTATAGATGCATTAATTCAGAATACAATGGGAGGAAATGCACAAATATGATACACTTTTTAAACAATAACAAATGGTAAGATTGCTTCTTAATTACATATTTCATTTTGGACCTATTTTTTCCACAATCTCTAAATTAATATGAATGAATTTTAAAATATAATTAAATCTCATAGGAACATTACTTGTTATAAAATATTTTAGATAGAAAGTATAAAAATAATGTAACACACTTCTGTAATTTCCATTTAAATAATAATATATTACATATTACATATAGAGCTGTATCTCACTTGAAGTTCTTTTCTCACTGCATATTTATCTAGGGTAATAACCACTAATTGACTTCAGATTTTTTATTATTAATACATTTTTATAGTTTTATTCCATATGTATATATACCTACATTAAATGTACTATTATCTTGCATGTTTTATCTATAGTTGTCTGGTTATAGTGTGTATAGTGTGTGGGTAGAAGGGTGGGTATAAGATTTTGAATATTTCCTTAATTCTCCACTGAAGGGATTTCAGGAACAGTTTTAATGTTTTGTCATTTTTATCCTACTCTGGAATTTAAAAACTTATTCCAATCCCCTTCCACAAGATGAGCCTCCATTGCAATCATACTTTGTCAAGGAGTGAGAGGTATTGCTACATACCGCTCCCTGAAACACATGGAAAGCTAGTTCCCCAGAAGGTGGCTTGATACCAATCAGAACAAGGGATATTTATTCATTTTTGAGAAGTCTTCTCACAGAATGTGTCCTGAAATACTTTCTCCTGCTACACAGATAGCCTTGCAAGGAAGCCACTTTTCTTGAGTACACATATCCAGGACTCCATCAGAGAGTAGATACATATGCATAACAGCCCTTGACCTTTCTGACTGTCCCTGTACAGCATTGCTGGGTGGAAAGTTCTGTCCAATTGTGGAACTAATTAATAGGAAGTCCAGCTGCCTGTGGAAAATCTAAACAACATTGTTCAACATCACCTTTATAAGGAATAAAGTCAATGTAATTTTCTCCTTATTGTTTTGTCCTATATCTTACTTGGTTCAGAGACCAGATGTGGAGAAAGGATGTGTTTTTGGAGTTCTTAAAATCCAAGCCTTTTGGAGTAAGACCACACTAGTTTAGAATCCAGCAAGATATAGAAGGGGAAAAGAGATGTGGATGTATGATGCAGAGAGTAGTGGATCTATGTTGCAGAGAGTATGGCCGGAGTCGCAAAAGATGAGTCCGCAAACAAAATGCAGTTAAGTGAAGGTCCTCATACTCAAGTCGGAATGAGGCCCAGACTCCAGAATGAAGCTTCTTTTTATTAGGATAATTGCTAAAGACTGCATTCATAAAGTCAGCTAAGCAAGTGTGTTAATCAATCTAGAGGTTTAGCTTTTCTTTTCTTTTCTTTTTTGGTCATGGGTTTATATTTATTTATATTTTTATATGAAATTTGTCAAATTTGTTTCCATACAACACGCAGTGCTCATCCTAACAGGTGCCCTCCTCACTTCCCATCACCCACTTTCCCCTCCCTCCCATCCGCCATCAACCCTCAGTTTATTCTCAGTTTTTAAGAGTCTCTTCTGGTTTGCCTCCTTCCCTCTATGGAACTTTTTTTTTCACATTCAGTTCCTTTATCCATTTTGAGTTTATTTTTGTGAATGGTGTGAGAAAGTGGTCTAGTTTCAACCTTCTGCATGTTGCTGTCCAGTTCTCCCAGCACCATTTGTTAAAGAGACTGTCTTTTTTCCAGTGGATGTTCTTTCCTGCTTTGTCAAAGATTAGTTGGTCTAGGCACTGAAATCCTAAATTAACAATTGGTAATTTTCTGACACCCTAAAGATTTTTTTATATAATGGGAACAACCACAGGCACCAGGGAAGAATCTATTTTCCCATGTGAAATTGCTAGGATGAGCTAACAACTGCACATTTCCACACCCATCTAGGAGATATATGATATTTGCTAATGATTATATATATGCTGAGAGCAATTTAGGTTTATTTATTGCAAATGCATATTAAAGTCCACCTTCCTGGGGCTCAAGGTGTACTTGAATAAATCATAGCTGAGAACTTCCCTGATCTGGGGAAGGAAATAGGCATTGAAATCCAAGAGTCACAGAGAACTCCCTTCAGACATAACTTGAATTGATCTTCTGCATGACATATTATAGTGAAACTGGCAAATACAAGGATAAAGAGACAATTCTGAAAGCAGCTAAGTATAAACACGCTGTAACATATAAAGGGAGACCCATAAGACTACTGACAGACCTATCTACTGAAACTTGGCAGGCCAGAAAGGAATGGCAGGAAATCTTCAAGGTGAGGAACAGAAAAAAATATGCAGCCGAGAATCCTTTATCCAGCAAGTCTGTCATTCAGAATAGAAGGAGAGATAAAGGTCTTCCCAAACAAAAAGTCATGGAATTCATCACCACTAAAGCAGCTCTACAAGAGATCCTAAGGGGGATTCTGTGACTGAAATGTTGCAAGGACCACAAAGTACCAGAGACATCATGACAAGCATGAAACCTACAGACATCACAATGACTCTAAACCCATATCTTTCTATAATAACACTGAATGTAAATGGACTAAATGCTCCTACCAAAAGACATAGGGTATCAGAATGGATAAAAAAAAAATGACCCATCTATTTGCTATCTACAGGAGACTCATTTTAGACCTGAGGCCACCTTCAGATTGAAAGTGAAGGGATGGAGAACTATCATGTTACGGGAAGTCACAAGAAAGCTGGAGTAGCCATACTTACATCAGACAAACTAGACTTTTTTATTTAATTTTTTTAACGTTTATTTATTTTTGAGACAGAGAGAGACAGAGCATGAACGGGGGAGGGTCAGAGAGAGAGGGAGACACAGAATCTGAAACAGGCTCCAGGCTCTGAACTGTCAGCACAGAGCCCGACGCGGGCCTCAAGCTCACGGACTGTGAGATCATGACTTGAGCCGAAGTCGGACGCTTAATTGACCAAGCCACCCAGGCGCCGCCAGACAAACTAGACTTTATTTTTTTTTATATATGAAATTTATTGACAAATTGGTTTCCATACAACACCCAGTGCTCATCCCAAAAGGTGCCCTCCTCAATACCCATCACCCACCCTCCCCTCCCTCCCACTCCCCATCAACCCTCAGTTTGTTCTCAGTTTTTTAACAGTCTCTTATGCTTTGGCTCTCTCCCACTCTAACGACATTTTTTTTTTCCTTCCCCTCCACCATGGGTTCCTGTTAAGTTTCTCAGGATCCACATAAGAGTGAAACCATATGGTATCTGTCTTTCTCTGTATGGCTTATTTCACTTAGCATTACACTCTCCAGTTCCATCCACGTTGCTACAAAAGGCCATATTTCATTTTTTCTCATTGCCACGTAGTATTCCATTGTGTATATAAACCACAATTTCTTTATCCATTCATCAGGTGATGGACATTTAGGCTCTTTCCATAATTTGGCTATTGTTGAGAGTGCTGCTATGAACATTGGGGTACAAGTGCCCCTATGCATCAGTACTCCTGTATCCCTTGGGTCAATTCCTAGCAGTGCTAATGCTGGGTCATAGGGTAGGTCTATTTTTAATTTTTTGAGGAACCTCCACACTGCGTTCCAGAGCGGCTGCAACAATTTGCATTCCCACCAACAGTGCAAGAGGGTTCCCGTTTCAGACAAACTAGACTTTAAATTAAAGCTTGTAACAAGAGATGAAGAGGGGCATTATATAATAATTACAGGGTCTATCCATCAGGAAGAGATAACAATTAGAAACGTCTATGCACCAAATACGGGAGCCCCCAAATACATAAAACAATCACAAACATAAGCAACCTTATTGATGAGAATTTGGTAAATGTAGAGGACTTGAATACCCCATTTACAACAATGGATAGATCATCGAGACACAGGATCAATAAAGAAACAAGGGTCCAGAATGATACATTGGATCAGATGGACATGACAGATATATTTAGAACTCTGCATCCCAAAGCAACAGAATATAATTTCCTCTCGAGTGCACATGGAACATTCTCCAAGAGAGTTCACATATTGGGTCAAAAAACAGCCACTCATAAGTATAAAAGAATTGAGATCATACCACAATGCTGTGAAACTTGAAATCAACCACAGGAAAAAGGCTGGAAAACCTCCAAAAGCATGGAGGTTAAAGAACACCCTACTAACGAATGAGTGGGTCAACCAGGCAATTAGAGAAGAAATTTAAAAATATATGGAAACAAATGAAAATGAAAAGACAACGATCCAAACACTTTTGGGATGTGGCAAAGGCAGTCCCGAGAGGAAAATACATTGCAATCCAGGCCTATCTCAAGAAACAAGAAAAATCCCAAATACAAAATCTAACAGCACACCTGAAGGAAACAGAAGCAGAGCAGCAAAGACACCCCAAACCCAGTAGAAGAAGAGAAATAATAAAGATCAGAGCAGAAATAATATACAATCTAAAAAAAAAAAAACTATAGAGCAGATCAATGAAACCAAGAGTTGGTTTTTTGAAAAAATAAACAAAATTGATAAACCTCTATCCATGCTTCTCAAAAAGAAAAGGGAGATGACCCAAATAGATAAAATCATGAATGGAAATGGAATTATTACAACCAATCCCTCAGAAATGCAAGCAATTTTCAGGGAATACTATGAAAAAAATTTGCCAACAAACTGGACAACCTGGAAGAAATGGACAAATTCCTAAACACCCACACACTTCCAAAACTCAAACAGGAAGAAATATAAAACTTGAACAGACCCATAACCAGCGAAGAAATTGAATCATTTATCAAAAATCTCCCAAAAAATAAGAGTCCAGGACCAGATGGCTTCCCAAGAGAATTCTACCAGACATTTAAAGCAGAGATAATACCTATCCTTCTCAAGCTGTTCCAAAAAATTGAAAGGGAAGGAAAACTTCCAGACTAATTCTGTGAAGCCAGCATTACTGTGATCCCTAAACCAGACAGAGACCCAGCAAAAAAACAGAACTACAGGCCAATATCCCTGTTGAATATGGATGCAGAAATTCTCAATAAGATATTAGCAAGTCGAATTCAACAGCATATAAAAAGAATTATTCACCATGATGAAGTGGGATTCATACCTGGGATGCAGGACTTGTTCAACATTTGCAAATCAATCAATGTGATACGTCACATTAATTAAATAAAAGAAAAGAGCCATATGATCCTGTCAATCGATGCAGAAAAAGCATTTGACAAAATTCAGCAACGTTTCTTAATAAAAACCCTCCAGAAAGTCAGGATAAAAGGAACATACTTAAACATCATAAATACCATGTATGAAAAGCCCAGAGCTAATATCATCCTCAATGGGGAGAAACTGAGAACTTTCCCCATGAGATCAGGAAGAGGACAGGGATGTCCACTCTCACCGCTGCTGTTTACCATAGTGTTGGAAGTACTAGCATCAACAATCAGACAACAAAAGGAAATCAAAGGCATCAAAATTGGCAAAGATGAAGTCAATCTTTCACTTTCTGCAGATGACATGATATTATACATGGAAAACCCGATAGACTCCACCAAAAGTCTGCTAGAAATGATACATGAATTCAGCAGTGTCTCAGCATACAAAATCAATGTACAGAAATCAGTTGCATTCTTTTTTTTTCAATATATGAAATATATGGTCAAATTGATTTCCATACAACACCCAGTGCTCATCCCAAAAGGTGCCCTCCTCAATACCCATCACCGACCCTCCCCTCCCTCCCACCCCCCATCAACATTCAGTTTGTTCTCAGTTTTTAAGAGTCTCTTATGCTTTGGCTCTCTCCCACTCTAACCTCTTTTTTTTTTTTCCTTTCCCTCCTCCATGGGTTTCTGTTAAGTGTCTCAGGATCCACATAAGAGTGAAAACATATGGTATCTGTCTTTCTCTGTATGGCTTATTTCACTTAGCATCACATTCTCCAGTTCCATCCAGCTTGCTACAAAGGGCCATATTTCATTCTTTCTCATTGCCACGTAGTATTCCATTGTGTATATAAACCACAATTTCTTTATCCATTCCTCAGTTGATGGACATTTAGGCTCTTTCCATAATTTGGCTATTGTTGAAAGTGCTGCTATAAACCTTGGGGTACAAGTGCCCCTATGCATCAGTACTCCTGTATCCCTTGGGTCAATTCCTAGCAGTGCTAATGCTGGGTCATAGGGTAGGTCTATATTTAATTTTTTGAGGAAACTCCACACTGCTTTCCAGAGCGGCTGCACCAATTTGCATTCCCACCAACAGTGGAAGAGGGTTCCCGGTTCTCCACATCGTCGCCAGCATGTATAGTCTCCTGATTTGTTCATTTTGGCCACTCTGACTGGCGTGAGGTGATATCTGAGTGTGGTTTTGATTTGTATTTCCCTGATAAGGATCGACGTTGAGCATCTTTTCATGTGCCTGTTGGCCATCCGGATGTCTTCTTTAGAGAAGTGTCTATTCATGGTTTCTGCCCATTTCTTCACTGGGTTATTTGTTTTTCGGGTGTGGAGTTTGGTGAGCTTTTACTAGATTTTGGATACTAGCCCTTTGTCCAATATGTCATTTGCAAATATCTTTTCCCATTCCGTTGGTTGCCTTTTAGTTTTGTTGGTTGTTTCCTTTGCTGTGCAGAAGCTTTTTATCTTCATAAGGTCCCAGTAATTCACTTTTGCTTTTAATTCCCTTGCCTTTGGGGATGTGTCGAGTAAGAGATTGCTACGGCTGAGGTCAGAGAGGTCTTTTCCTGCTTTCTCCTCTAGGGTTTTGATGGTTTCCTGTCTCACATTCAGGTCCTTTATCCATTTTGAGTTTATTTTTGTGAATGGTGTGAGAAAGTGGTCTAGTTTCAACCTTCTGCATGTTGTTGTCCAGTTCTCCCAGCACCATTTGTTAAAGAGACTGTCGTTTTTTCCATTGGATGTTCTTTCCTGTGTTGCCAAAGATGAGTTGGCCATACGTTTGTGGGTCTAGTTCTGGGGTTTCTATTCTATTCCATTGGTCTATGTGTCTGTTTTTGTGCCAATACCATGCTGTCTTGATGATTACAGCTTTGTAGTAGAGGCTAAAGTCTGGGATTGTGATGCCTCCTGCTTTGGTCTTCTTCTTCAAAATTCCTTTGGCTATTCGGGGCCTTTTGTGGTTCCATATGAATTTTAGGATGGCTTGTTCTAGTTTTGAGAAGAATGCTGGTGCAATTTTGATTGGGATTGCATTGAATGTGTAGATAGCTTTGGGTAGTATTGACATTTTGACAATATTTATTCTTCCAATCCATGAGCAGGAAATGTCTTTCCATTTCTTTAAATCTTCTTCAATTACCTTCATAAGCTTTCTATAGTTTTCAGCATACAGATCTTTTACATCTTTGGTTAGATTTATTCCTAGGTATTTTATGCTTCTTGGTGCAATTCTGAATGGGATCAGTTTCTTTATTTGTCTTTCTGTTGCTTCATTGTTAGTGGATAAGAATGCAACTGATTTCTGTACATTGACTTTGTATCCTGCAACTTTGCTGAATTCATGTATCAGTTCTAGCAGACTTTTGGTGGAGTCTATCGGGTTCTCCATGTATATTATCATGTCATCTGCAAAAAGTGAAAGCTTGGCTTCATCTTTACCAGTTTTGATGCCTTTGATTTCCTTTTGTTTTCTGATTGCTGATCCTAGCACTTTCAACACTATGTTATACAACAGTGGTGAGAGTGGGCAACCCTGTCGTGTTCCTGATCTCAGGGAAAAAGCTCTCAGTTTTTCCCCATTGAGGATGATGTTAGCTGTGGGCTTTTCATAAATGGCTTTTATGATCTTTAAGTATGTTCCTTCTATCCCGACTTTCTCAAGGGTTTTTATTAAGAAAGGGTGCTGGATTTTGTGAAAGGCCTTTTTTTGCACCGATTGACAGGATCATATGGTTCTTCTCTTTTCTTTTATTAATGTGATGTATCACGTTGATTGATTTGCGAATGTTGAACCAGCCCTGCATCCCAGGAATGAATCCCACTTGATCATGGTGAATCATTCTTTTTATATGCTGTTGAATTCGATTTGCTAGTATCTTATTGAGAATTTTTGCATCCATATTCATCAGGGATATTGGCCTGTAGTTCTCTTTTTTTACTGGGTCTCTGTCTGGTTTAGGAATCAAAGTAATACTGGCTTCCTAGAATGAGTCTGGAAGTTTTCCTTCCCTTTCTGTTTTTTGGAACAGCTTGAGAAGGATAGGTATTATCTCTGCTTTAAACGTCTTGTAGGACTCCCCTGGGAAGCCATCTGGTCCTGGACTCTTATTTGTTGGGAGATTTTTGATAACCGATTCAATTTCTTCACTGGTTATGGGTCTGTTCAAGCTTTCTATTTCCTCCTGATTGAGTTTTGGAAGCGTGTGGGTGTTTAGGAATTTGTCCATTTCTTCCAGGTTGTCCAATTTGTTGGCATATAATTTTTCATAGTATTCCCTGATAATTGTTTGTATCTCTGAGGGATTGGTTGTAATAATTCCATTTTCATTCATGATTTTATCTATTTGGGTCATCTCCCTTTTCCTTTTGAGAAGCCTGGCTAGAGGTTTGTCAATTTTGTTTATTTTTTCAAAAAACCAACCCTTGGTTTCGTTGATCTGCTCTACAGTTTTTTTAGATTCTATATTGTTTATTTCTGCTCTGATCTTTTTTTAAATTTTTTTTTCAACGTTTATTTATTTTTGGGACAGAGAGAGACAGAGCATGAACGGGGGAGGGGCAGAGAGAGAGGGAGACACAGAATCAGAAACAGTCTCCAGGCTCTGAGCCATCAGCCCAGAGCCTGACGCGGGGCTCGAACTCCCGGACCGCGAGATCGTGACCTGGCTGAAGTCGGACGCTTAACCGACTGCGCCACCCAGGCGCCCCTGCTCTGATCTTTATTATTTCTCTTCTTCTGCTGGGTTTAGGCTGCCTTTGCTGTTCTGCTTCTATTTCCTTTAGGTGTGCTGTTAGATTTTGTATTTGGGACTTTTCTTGTTTCTTGAGATAGGCCTGGATTGCAATGTATTTTCCTCTCAGGACTGTCTTCGCTGCGTCCCAAAGCATTTGGATTGTTGTATTTTCATTTTCGTTTGTTTCCATATATTTTTTTATTTCTTCTCTAATTGCCTGGTTGACCCACTCATTCGTTAGTAGGGTGTTCTTTAACCTCCATGCTTTTGGAGATTTTCCAGACTTATTCCTGTGGTTGATTTCAAGCTTCATAGCATTGTGGTCTGAAAGTATGCATGGTATAATTTCAATTCTTGTATACTTATGAAGGGCTGTTTTGTGACTCAGTATGTGATCTATCTTGGAGAATGTTCCATGTGCACTCGAGAAGAAACTATATCCTGTTGCTTTGGGATGCAGAATTCTAAATATATCTGTCAAGTCCATCTACTCCAATGTGTCATTCAGGGCCTTTGTTTCTTTATTGGCCATGTGTCTAGATGATCTATCCATTTCTGTACGTGGAGTGCTAAAGTCCCCTGCAATTACCACATTCTTATCAATAAGGTTGCTTATGTTTGTGAGTAATTGTTTTATATATCTGGGGGCTCTGGTATTCGGCGCATAGACATTTATAATTGTTAGCTCTTCCTGGTGGATAGACCCTGTAATTATTATATAATGCCCTTCTTCCTCTCTTGTTACAGCCTTTAATTTAAAGTCTAGTTTGTCTGATATAAGTATGGCTACTCCAGCTTTCTTTTGGCTTCCAGTAGCATGTTAAATTGTTCTCCATCCCCTCACTCTCAATCTAAAGGTGTCCTCAGGTCTAAAATGAGTCTTTTGTAGACAGCAAGTAGATGGAATTTGTTTTTTTGTCCATTTTGATACCCTATGTCTTTTGGTTGGCCCATTTGATCCATTTACTTTCAGTGTTATTATAGAAAGATACGGGTTTAGAGTCATTGTGATGTCTGTATGTTTTATGCTTGTAGCGATGTCTCTGGTACTTTGTCTCACAGGATCCCCCTTAGGATCTCTTGTAGGGCTGGTTTAGTGGTGACAAATTCCTTCAGTTTTTGTTTGTTTGGGAAGACCTTTATCTCTCCTTCTATTCTAAATGACAGACTTGCTGGATAAAGGATTCTCGGCCACGTATTTTTCCTGTTCAGCACATTAAAGATCTCTTGCCAATCCTTTCTGGCCTGCCAAGTTTCAAAAGAGAGATCAGTCACGAGTCTTATACGTCTCCCTTTATATGTGAGGGCGCGTTTACCCCTTGCTGCTTTCAGAATTTTCTCTTTATCCTTGTATTTTGTCAGTTTCAGTATGTAATGCAGAAGATCGATTCAAGTTACGTCTGAAGGGAGTTCTCTGTGCCTTTTGGATTTCAATGCCTTTTTCCTTCCCCAGTTCAGGGAAGTTCTCAGCTATTATTTCTTCAAGTACCCCTTCAGCACCTTTCCCTCTCTCTTCCTCCTCTGGGATAACAATTATGCGTATATTATTTCTATTTAGTGTATCACTTAGTTCTCTAATTTTCCCCTCATACTCCTGGATTTTTTTATCTCTCTTTTTCTCAGCTTCCTCTTTTTCCATAACTTTATCTTCTAGTTCACCTATTCTCTCCTCTGCCTCTTCAATCCGAGCCTTCGTCATTTCCATTTTGTTTTGCATTTCGTTTAAAGCGTTTTTCAGCTCCTCCTGACTGCTCCTTAGTCCCTTGATCTCTGTAGCAAGAGATTCTCTGCTGTCCTCTAGACTGTTTTCAAGCCCAGTGATTAATTTTATGACTATTATTCTAAATTCACTTTCTGTTATATTATTTAAATCCTTGATCAGTTCATTAGCTGTTGTTATTTCCTGGAGATTCTTCTGAGGGGAATTCTTCCGTTTGGTCATTTTGGATAGTCCCTGGCATGGTGAGGACCTGCAGGGCACTTCCCCTGTGCTGTGGTGTATAACTGGAGTTGGTGGGCGGGGCCGCAGTCAGACCTGATGTCTGCCCCCAGCCCACCGCTGGGGCCACAGTCAGACAGGTGTGTGCCTTCTCTTCCCCTCTCCTAGGGGCGGGATTCACTGGGGGGTGGCGTGGCCTCTCTGGGCTACTTGCACACTGGCAGGCTTGTGGCGCTGGGGTCTTGTGTATTAGCTGGGGTGGGTAGGCAAGGTGCACGGGGGCAGGAGGGGCAGGCTTAGCTCGCTTCGCCTTAGGTAATCCACTTCAGGAGGGGCCCTGTGGCATTGGGAGGGAGTCAGACCCGCTGCCGGAGGGTTGGCCCCGCAGAAGCACAGCGTTGGGTGTTTGCGCAGAGAAAGCAAGCTCCCTGGCAGGGACTGGTTCCCTTTGGGATTTTGGCTGGGGAATGGGCGAGGGAGATGGCGCTGGCGAGCGCCTTTGTTCCCCCCCAAAGAGCTCTGTCGTCCAGGGGCTCAGCAACTCTCCCTCCCTTTGTCCTCCAGCCTTCCCGCTCTCTGAGCAGAGCTGTTAACTTATGACCTCCCAGATGTTAAATCTCACTTGCTCTCGGAACACACTCCGTCCAGCCCCTCTGCTTTTGCAAGCCAGACTCGGGGGCTCTGCTTGCCCGGCAGGCTGACACTCCACCCTGGCTCCCTCCCGCCATTCTCTGGATGGCGCACCGCCTCTCCTCCATACCCTCTTCTGTGGGTCTCTCGTCTGCACTTGGCTCTGGAGACTCCGTTCTGCTAATCTTCTGGTGGTTTTCTGGGTTAGTTAGGCAGGTGTAGGTGAAATCAAAGTGATCAGCAAGACACGTGTTGAGCCCAGCTTCCTCCTACGCTGCCATCTTCCTGTTTTCTCAGTTGCATTCTTATACACTGATAATGAAGCAGCAGAAAGGCAAATAAAGAAACTGATCCCATTCACAATTGCACCAAGAAGCATAAAATACCTAGGAATAAACCTAACAAAAAGGTAAAAGATCCGTATGCTAAAAACTATAGAAAGCTTATGAAGGAAATTGAAGAAGACACAAAGAAATGGAAAAACATTCTGTGCTCATGGATTGGAAGAATAAATATTGTTAAAATGTCAATACTACCCAAAGCTATCTACACATTCAATGCAATCCCAATCAAAATTGCACCAGCATTCTTCCCAAAGCTAGAACAAGCAATCCTAAAATTTGTATGGAACCAGAAAAGACCCTGAATAGCCAAATTAATTTTGAAGAAGACCAAAGCGGGAGGCATCACA
This sequence comes from Lynx canadensis, assembly GCF_007474595.2. Lineage (NCBI taxonomy): Eukaryota > Metazoa > Chordata > Mammalia > Carnivora > Felidae > Lynx > Lynx canadensis. The sequence goes on along the minus strand of NC_044321.2, from coordinate 81,404,793 downwards.
ATCCCAGCCTTAGTCTGTACTACAAAGCGGAATTCATCAAGACAGCATGGTATTGGCACAAAAACAGACACATAGACCAATGGAATAGAATAGAAACCCCAGAACTAGACCCACAAACGTATGGCCAACTCATCTTTGGCAACACAGGAAAGAACATCCAATGGAAAAAACGACAGTCTCTTTAACAAATGCTGCTGGGAGAACTGGACAGCAACATGCAGACGGATGAAACTAGACCACTTTCTTGCACCATTCACAAAACTAAACTCAAAATTGATAAAGGAACTGAATATAAGACAGGAAACCATCAAAACCCTAGAGGAGAAAGCAGGAAAAAACCTCTCTGACCTCAGCCGCAGCAATTTCTTACTTGACACATCCCCAAAGGCAAGGGAATTAAAAGCAAAAATGAACTATCGGGACCTCGTGAAGGTAAAAAGCTTCTGCACAGCAAAGGAAACAATCAACCAACCTAAAAGGCAACCAACAGAATGGGAAAAGATATTTGCAAATGACATATTGGACAAAGGGCTAGTATCCAAAATCTATAAAGAGCTCGCCAAACTCCACACCCGAAAAACAAATAACCCAGTGAAGAAATGGGCAGAAAACATGAATAGACACTTCTCTAAAGAAGACATCCAGATGGCCAACAGGCACATGAAAAGATGCTCAACGTCGCTCCTCATCAGGAAAATACAAATCAAAACCACACTCAGATATCACCTCACGCCAGTCAGAGTGGCCAAAATGAACAAAGCAGGAGACTATATGCTAGCAACGATGTGGAGAAACAGGAACCCTCTTCCACTGTTGGTGGGAATGCAAACTGGTGCTGCCACTCTGGAAAACAGTGTGGAGGTTCCTCAAAAAGTTAGAAATATATCTACCCTATGATCCACCAATAGCACTGCTAGGAATTGACCCAAGAGCTACAGGAGTACTGATGCATAGGGGCACTTGTACCCCAATGTTTATAGCAGCACTGTCAACAATAGCCAAATTATGGAAAGAGCCTAAATGTCCATCAACTGATGAATGGATAAAGAAATTGTGGTTTATATACACACTGGAATACTGCATGGCACTGAGAAAAACGAAATATGGCCTTTTGTAGCAACATGGATGGAACTGGAGAGTGTGATGCTAAGTGAAATAAGTCATACAGAGAAAGACAGATACCATATGTTTTCACTCTTATGTGGATCCTGAGAAACTTAACAGAAGACCATGGGGGACAGGAAGGAAAAAAAAGGTTAGAGAGGGAGGGAGCCAAAACATAAAAGACTCTTAAAAACTGAGAAAAAAACTGAATGTTGATGGGGGGTGGGAGGGAGGGGAGGGTGGGTGATGGGTATTGAGGAGGGCACCTGTTGGGATGAGCACTCAGTGTTGTATTGAAACCAATTTGACAATTAATTTCATGTTAAAAATACATAAAGTCTACTTTCCTTCTACAACTGGAAATTGTATTCTTTTTCAAAAAGGAAGAAAGTCATCCCTATTTTGAACCCCAAAGGCTACCACACAGCCTGTACCTGTTTTTGGAATTAAATTCCAACTGCTAAACCACTTCTCCCAAGATGAGATGAAAGTAGTTTCTCTACTTTTAGGCTAGTTTGTGAACCATACAGGAGTTATTCCACAGCATGCTTTTGTTTAGATTTATATAACCTCTTGAGGCAGATATATCCCATTAGGGATGTGAAGTTATGAGGTCTATTGATGACTGCTGCCCTTGAATCTAGCGAAAAAGCTTTTGTCCTTGAATCTAGCGTAAAAGGTTTAGCAGCCATCAAGATACAGATCCTCAAAGCCTGCCTCATTCAGTGCCTGGTATTTGATGAGCCACCACCACCCCTTGCGCCCCTACCACCTCAAAGAGTGGCACAGAGACTGATCCATTAATCACTATGATTTACTGATGTAACTATGTGCCCAGCACCATGCTAGTCACTAGATTAGTGACAACGACCGTAATACACCTGGGTCGTGACCACAACAACTATGTTATAATGGACTTCTCTCGGGGCCTTGTTCTTCCCCTTTCCTAGTCTATCCCTTAACAACAGAGTTAAGAAGGAATTAGAAATGGCCAAAATTCATATAGGCATTCATGTCCCGCAGTAACCACAGGGCCAGGGACTGGCTCGTGTCTATCACTGAATGTTCTCAGCGATCCTTTGGATGAAACATTCTCATGCCCATTTCACAGAGGGTGAAGCTGGGACTCAGCATCCCTGCCTGTTGTCCTCCCATACCCTTGCCTTTAGAGGAAAGCAGCTTCAGGATACTTCTGGAGCAAGACCCACAGTAAGTGAAGCCAGACGGGACCCCAATAGCTTTACCTACCAGACAGACAAGCCGGAACCAAGCTCCAAAGTGGGAAAGAGGCAACTTGGACCTAGATTCATTTGTGTCCCCACACTCCAGGTGGTTCAGCTTCCACCGCAAGGACCCACACCCTCAGGTTAGCCCCAGATACCTGAGGTGCGACTTGCTCTTATTGCCAGGGCACGTCTGTCTCTGCTGAAAAGACATCACAGTCGCTGTAATGACGTCAGATTTCTATGGCAACCGGGAAGCACAGGCTGGTCCCTGCACACTAGAGATGTGTGTCCCCTTAGTTATGCAGCCCTTGGCCTTTTGCCAAAAGCAAAACACTTTTACTCTTCAGGCCACCATGTGAGAAAACTGTAATTAAGGGGGGACCCAGTCAATTGCTGGAACTCTGCCCAGGTTGATAGAACATAGAGTGACCCTGTCAGCAGGAATTTGGTTTGATTAAAAGAGACTCTAAGGGAGTACTAACAGTTCACACACCCCAGAGAAGTAGTTTGCAGTTCTTGGAGATGAGCTAGACCTGGGAGTGTGAACATGTAAAATCAATGCCATGTCAAACAGTTATCCATCTGTGAAAAAAACTGAAAGATTGTGTCTAATCATGTGACTGCATCTTCTAAAACATGCGTGTGTGTGTGCACACACACACATACACACACTGTGTCATTTAAGATTTTTCAGGGTTACATCAGGGAGGCAAGGTTAAAATATGATTGTACGTTGCTTATGTTTTTTGTTTGTTTGTTTGTTTTGGCATGTAATTTTTTAATGCAATTAAATACATCACCCTTGCTTTTGTTCAAAAGAAAACTGCAGGCCCAAAATGGTTTCTTCTTAGACCATGGCCCCAAACTGGAGCTTAATACATATTGTAATTTCAGTTTCAACTGCTTCCAGAAAACTAATCTCAACCAGTCAATGTGGAATTTTCCAATCAGTCATAATTAGACTGCCATGTGGGCCTTCTCCTTCCTCCCTGCAAAAGGTGAGGCAATCTCTTTTCTGTAAAGAGAAGCCACATTGCAGTAACAATATTTTTCTCTTACTAATCACTTTCCTGTCCCACCTTCCTTCTATAAAAACCTTCCATTTTGTACATCTCCTAGGAGCAACCCTCTGTTGGCTTGGTGAAATGGTGCCTTATTCATTAATTGTTTAATACAGCTAACTAGACGTTTACAATCTACTCAGTTGAGGTTTTGTTGTTTCCCTCCCTAATCGCTTCTGAATGTTTAGTCATAGTTGGAGAAGTTTCTTCCACCACTGGTTTAGGAGGAACTTCACTGGGTGTATTTCTGTGGACCGAAGAGAGAGGATAGAGATGGGTCATACTGGTGTATCAGGTATAAGAGAAACAGGTGGGGAGGTGACCATCCTGTGAAAAAAAAATGTATGAAAAATAATTAGATGTGGAGATTAGGTTCCAGTCTTGTGCTTGTCTTTGAGAACTCCCTCTGTCCTCTATCTCCTGTGGATGTAGATCCGGGCCTCCACATCTGATGGACCCCTCAGAGGACTAAATGGACCCTTCAGAAGACTAAATGGGTGAGGCTACCATCCTAGGGAGAAGACAAACACAAAATAAATTCCAAAATCTACCAAGCAACCTGACCACAGACCAAAGACAAAGTACAACCCCTAATTGGCACCCATGGGAAAAACAAGACTGAAGGCATACAAGTGTTACTTCATTTTCCACTCTCTGTCTGGAAGTGAGGTCTCCTCTGGAAAAGGTAGTAGGCTCTGAGTGTTATTCAAGAGAATGGAGGTGTGGGTTGCAAGTTGCCTCAGTTCCCCAAGGCACTATCTCCCCACCTCAACCAAATTATTTCCTTCTCAGATTTTTTTTTTTATTGTGGTTGAATTCTAGCTTCATAGCATTGTGGTCAGAAAAGTTGCATGGTATGATGTTGAAGATATTGCATTTGTTGAGGCTGGTTTTCGGGCTAATATGTGATCTATTCTGGAGAGAGAATGTTCTTTGTGCACTTGAAAAGAATGTGTATTCTGCTCTTTTAGGATGGAATGTTCTGAATACGGATGTAAAATCCATCTGTTTCAGTGTGTCATTCAATGCCATTGTTTCTTTGTTGATTTTCTGTATAGATAATCTGTTCATGGGTGTAAGTGTGTGTGTTTGGGGCGGGGGGGGGGTAATGTCCCCTAGATGGTTGTATTATTTTCTATTAGTTCCTTTATGTTTTTTATTAACAGTTTTATGTATATGGAGGCTTCTGTATTGAGTGCATGAATATTTACAATTCTTATATCTTCTTGGGTTTTCTCTTTTGTTATAATCTAGTGTCCTTCTTTTTGTTTTGCTTTGTTTTGTTTTAAAGTCTAGTTCGTCCAATATCAGTATCACTACTCAGGCTCTCTTTTGGCATCCATTCAATAAATGTGAGACAGGAAACCATCACAATCCTAGAGGAGAACCTAGGCAGCAAACTTTTTGACCCTGGCTCTAGCAACTTCTTACTAGACACGTCTCCGGAGGCAAGGGAAACAAAAGCAAACATGAAGTATGGGACTTCATCAAGATAACTATTAGGATATCATCAAGATAAAAAAAAAAAACCTTCTGCATAGTGAAAGAAACAATTAAAAAAAACCAAAAGAGAGCCAATGGAATCATAGAAAATATTTGCAAATGACATATCAGATAAAGGGTTAGTATCCAAAATCTATAAAGAAATTATCAAACTCAACACACCAAAAACAAAAATCCATTAAGAAATGGGCAGAATACGTGAACAGACACTTTACCAAAGAAGACATCCAGGTGGCTAACAGACACATGTAAAGATGCTCAACATCACACATCATCAGGAAAATACAAATCAAAACCGTGGTGAGATATCACCTCACACCTGTCAGAACGGCTACAATTAACAACACAGGAAACAACATGTGTTAGTGAGGATTCAGAGAAAGGGGAACCCTCTTGCACTGCTGGTGGGAATGCCCACTGGTGCAACCACTGTGAGGAGGAGTATGGAGTTTCCTCAAAATAACTAAAAATGGAACTACCCTATGATACAGCAATTACACTGGTATGTATTTACCCAAAGGATACAAAAAAATACAGATTTGAAGAGATACGCGCACCCCAATGTTTATAGCATCATTATAAACAATAGCCAAACTATGGAGAGAGTCCAAATGTCTAGTGTGTGATAAATGGATATATCACATGTACAATGGAATATTGCTCAGACATCAAAAACAATGAAATCTTGCCATTTGCAACGACATGGATGGAGCTAGAATGTATTATGCTAAGCAAAATAAGTCAATCAGAGAAAGACAAATACCATTTGATTTCACTAACATGTGAATTTAAGAAACCTAACAGATTAGCATATGGGAAGGTGGGGGACGTGAAGAGAGGGAAACAAGCCACAAGAGACTCTTAACGATAGAAAACATACTGAAGGTTGCTGCAGAGGAGGTGGTTGGGGGATGGTCTAGGTGGGTGATGGGTATTAAGGAGGGCAATTGTTTTGATGACCAATGGCTGTTGTATGTAAGTGATGAACCACTGAATTCTACTCCTGAAACGAATATTGCACTGCATGTTAACTAACTAAAATGTAAATTAAAAAAAAAAATAAATATGTGGAAACAAATCAAAATGGAAACGCAATCGTCCAAAACATTTGGGATTCAGCAGAAGTGATCCTAAGAGGAAAGTATATAGCAATAGAGGGCTACCTCAAGAAGCCAGAAAAATCCCAAATAAATAACCTAACCTTATACATAAAGGAGGTAGAAGAGAACAAAAAAAAAGCCTAAAACCAGTAGAAGGAAGGATATAATTAAGATTAATGTCAAATAAAAAGGGGCGCCTGGATGGTTCAGTCTGTTAATCATCTGAATCTCTATTTTGGCTCAGGTCATGATCTCTCTCAGTTGAGATCAAGACCCGTGTGGAGCTCTGCACTGAGCATGAAGACTGTTTGAGATTCTACCTCTCTCTGTCTCTCTGCTCCTCTCTCGCTCACATTCTCTCTCAAAAACAAATAAATGAACATTAAAAATGGCAAAATAAATAATGTAGAAAATGAAAAAAAAGAACTGATCAATGAAACCAGGAAATGGTTCTTTGAAAGCATTAATATAATCGATAAACCTACAACCATTCTTATCAAAAAGAAAAGAGAAAGGACTCAAGTAAGTAAAATCACTAGTATAAGAAGAGAAATCACAACCAACACGACAGAAATACCAGCAATTATAATAGAATATTGTGAAAAAAACTATATGCCAACAAATTGGACAACCTGGAAGAAATGGATAAATTCCTAGAAACATATATACTACCAAAACTGAAACAGAAGTAATAGGAAAGGGAAGCAGATCAATAAACAGCAAAGAAGTTGTATCCGTAATCAAAAAGCTCCCGACAAACAGGGGTGCCTGGGTGGCTCAGTCGGTTAAATGTCCAACTCTTGATTTCGACTCAGGTCATGATCTCATGCATGGTTCATGAGATCGAGCCCGTGCCTGGCTGTGAAATTACAGTGTGGAGCCCACTTGGGATTCACTGTCTCCCTGTCTCTCTGTTCCTTCCATGCTCATGTGCTGTCTCTCTCTCTGTCAAAATAAAGAAATAAACTTAAAAAATACATGTATTTAAAAAAAATTGCCCACAAACATAAGTCCAGGGCCAGATGCCTTCACAGGCAAATTCTACCCAACATTTAAAAGAGAGCTAATACCTATTCTTCTCAAACTATTCCAAAAAATAGAATGCATTCTATGAGTCCAGCATTATCTTGATATCAAAACCAGATGAAGAGTCCACAAGAAAAAAGAACTACAGGCCGAGATCTCTGATGAACACAGATACAAAAATCCTCAACAAAACATGGACAAACCGAATCCAACAGTACATTAAAAAGAATCATTCACCACGATCAAGTGGGATTTATTCCCGGGTTGCCAGGGCGGTTCAATATTTGCAAATCAATCAATGTGATACATCACACCAATAACAGAAAGGATAGGATGCATACTACCATTTCAAAAGGCACAGAAAAGGCACTGACAAAGCACAACACCTCTTCATGAAAACAAATAAAATAAAACCCTCAACAAGGTAGGTTTAGAGGGAACATACCTCAGCATAATAGAGGCCATTTATGAAAAACCCACAGCTGATATCACCATCAGTGTGGAAAACCTGAGAGCTTTTCCTCTATGGACAGGAACACAACAGGATGTCCACTCTCATCACTGTCATTTAATATAGTACTGGAAGTCCTAGTCACAGCAATCAGACAACAAAAAGAAATGCGAAAGACAGCAAAATCAGTGAGGAATAAGTAAAACTTTCACTATTTGCAGATGACATGATACTCTATGTAGAAACCTCAAAGGGACGCCTGGGTGACTCAGTTGGTTAAGCTTCAGACTCTTGATTTCGGCACACGTCATGATCATATGGTTCATGAGTTCCAGCCCGGTGTCAGGCTTTGCACTGACAGTGCAGAGCCTGCTTGGGATTCCCTCTCTCCCACTCTTCCCCTCACCTGCACATGCTCGCTCTCTCTTTCTTAAAATAAATAAAATAAACTTAAAAAAGGAAACTCAAAAGATTCCAATAAAATGTTAGAAGTGATAAATGAATTCAGTAACGTCGTAGGATGCAGAATTAATGTGCAGAAGTCTGTTGCATTTCAACACGCCAATAATAAAGCGGTGGGAGGAGAAATTAAGGAATCAATCCTACTTACAAATACACCAAAAATAATAAGATACCTAAGAATAAACCTAACCAAAGGAGTGAAATACCTGTACTCTGAAAACCATAAAGCACAGATGAAAGAAATTGAAGACGACACAAAGAATTGGAAAGACGTTCCAAGCTCATGGATTGGAAGAGTAAATGTTGTTAAAATGTCTGCACTACCCAAAGCAATCTACATATTTAATGCAATCCCTATCAAAATACCTGCAGCATTTTTCACGGAGCTAAGACAAACAATCCTAAAATTTGTGTGGAATCTTTTTCTTTTTTTTTTTAAATTGATTTAACAGAAAACAGTTTGTTCAAAATTTGAACATCAAGAATGTGTTTGATTATATATGCTCTTATATGAATATATGTGCTGAAATATTTTTATGTATAAGTGAACAGAGATGAATAACTGCACTGATAGCAGTGATGGGAGGAAGGAATTTGGATAATTTTCCACTCAAAGTACTTGCTCCATCTGTGAAGCAATATAGTATTATTTGAAAATGGGGGTGCCTGCGTGGCTCAGTCAGTTAAGTGTCCAACTTTGGCTCAGGTCATGATCTCATGGTTCGTGGATTCGAGCCCCACATCAGACTCTGTGCTGACAGCTCAGAGCCTGCTTCGGATTCTGTGTCTCATCTCTCTGACCCTCCCCTGCTCAACTCTATATCTCTCTCAAAAATAAATGAATGTTAAAAAAGAAATTAAAAAAAAAGGAAAATAGACATGGATTAGTAAATGTATATTGCCAGCTCCATGGCAGCCACTTAAAAGGAAAAAAAAAAGGTATAATTATATGCTAACAGAAAAGACAAAATGGAAAAATACAAAATGTTGATCTAAAATCACAATCACAGGAAAAGGGGAAGAAAAAACAAAAATAGAGAACAAGGGTGATAAAGAGAAAACAGTAACAAACACGGTTATAAATGAATCCCATTAGGATGGCTTGGGAAGATGGCGGCGTAGGAGGACGCTGGGCTCACCGCGCGTCCTGCTGATCACTTAGATTCCACCTACACCTGCCTAAATAACCCAGAAAACCGCCAGAGGATTAGCAGAACGGAGTCACCAGACCCAAGTGCAGACGAGAGGCCCACGGAAGAGGGTAGGAAGGGCGGCGAGGCGGTGCACGCTCCACGGACTGGCGGGAGGGAGCCGGGGCGGAGGGGCGGCTCGCCAGCCAAGCAGAGCCCCCGAGTCCGGCTTGCAAAAGCGGAGGGGCCTGACGGACTGTGTTCCGACAGCAAGCGCGACTTAGCGTCTGGGAGGTCATAAGTTAACAGCTCTGCTCGGAAAGCGGGAAGGCTGGAGGACAAAGGGAGGGTGAGCTGCGGAGCCCCCGGACGACAGAGCTCAGTTTGGCGGGGAACAAAGGCGCTCGCCAGCGCCATCTCCCCCGCCCATCCCCCAGCCATAATCCCAAAGGGAACCGGTTCCGGCCAGGGAAATTGCTCGCTCTGCGCAAACACCCAACTCTGTGCTTCTGCGGAGCCAAACCTCCGGCAGCGGATCTGACTCCCTCCGGCTGCCACAGGGCCCCTCCTGAAGTGGATCACCTAAGGAGAAGCGAGCTAAGCCTGCCCCCCCTCCCGCCGTGCACCTTGCCTTCCCACCCCAGCTAATACGCCAGATCCCCAGCATCACAAGCCTGGCAGTGTGCAAGTAGCCCAGACGGGCCACGCCACCCCACAGTGAATCCCACCCCTAGGAGAGGGGAAGAGAAGGCACACACCAGTCTGACTGTGGCCCCAGCGGTGGGCTGGGGGCAGACATCAGGACTGACTGCGGCCCCGCCCACCAACTCCAGTTATACACCACAGCACAGGGGAAGTGCCCTGCAGGTCCTCACCACACCAGGGACTATCCAAAATGACCAAGCGGAAGAATTCCCCTCAGAAGAATCTCCAAGAAATAACAACAGCTAATGAGCTGATCAAAAAGGATTTAAATAATATAACAGAAAGTGAATTTAGAATAATAGTCATAAAATTAATCGCTGGGCTGGAAAACAGTATACAGGACAGCAGAGAATCTCTTGCTACAGAGATCAAGGGACTAAGGAACAGTCACGAGGAGCTGAAAAACGCTTTAAAGGAAATGCAAAACAAAATGCAAACCACCACAGCTCGGATGGAAGAGGCAGAGGAGAGAATAGGTGAACTAGAAGATAAAGTTATGGAAAAAGAGGAAGCTGAGAAAAAGAGAGATAAAAAAATCCAGGAGTATGAGGGGAAAATTAGAGAACTAAGTGATACACTAAGAAGAAATAATATACGCATAATTGGTATTCCAGAGGAGGAAGAGAGAGGGAAAGGTGCTGAAGGGGTACTTGAAGAAATCATAGCTGAGAACTTCCCTGAACTGGGGAAGGAAAAAGGCATTGAAATCCAAGAGGCACAGAGAACTCCCTTCAGACGTAACTTGAATCGATCTTCTGCACGACATATCATAGTGAAACTGGCAAAATACAAGGATAAAGAGAAAATTCTGAAAGCAGCAAGGGGTAAACGTGCCCTCACATATAAAGGGAGACCTATAAGACTCGTGACTGATCTCTCTTTTGAAACTTGGCAGGCCAGAAAGAATTGGCACGAGATTTTCAGGGTGCTAGACAGCAAAAATATGCAGCCGAGAATCCTTTATCCAGCAAGTCTGTCATTTAGAATAGAAGGAGAGATAAAAGTCTTCCCAAACAAACAAAAACTGAAGGAATTTGTCACCACTAAACCAGCCCTACAAGAGATCCTAAGGGGGACCCTGTGAGACAAAGTACCAGAGACATCACTACAAGCATAAAACATACAGACATCACAATGACTCTAACCCCGTATCTTTCTATAATAACACTGAATGTAAACGGATTAAATGGGCCAACCAAAAGACATAGGGTATCAGAATGGATAAAAAAACAAGACCCATCTATTTGCTGCCTACAAGAGACTCATTTTAGACCTGAGGACACCTTTAGATTCAGAGTGAGGGGATGGAGAACTATTTATCATGCTACTGGAAGCCAAAAGAAAGCTGGAGTAGCCATACTTATATCAGACAAACTAGACTTTAAATTAAAGGCTGTAACAAGAGATGAAGAAGGACATTATATAATAGTTACAGGGTCTATCCATCAGGAAGAGCTAACAATTATAAATGTCTATGCGCCGAATACCGGAGCCCCCAAGTATATAAAACAATTACTCATAAACAGAAGCAACCTTATTGATAAGAATGTGGTAATTGCAGGGGACTTTAACACCCCACTTACAGAAATGGATAGATCATCTAGACACACAGTCAATAAAGAAACAAGGGCCCTGAATGAGACATTGGATCAGATGGACTTGACAGATATATTTAGAACTCTGCATCCCAAAGCAACAGAATATACTTTCTTCTCGAGTGCACATGGAACATTCTCCAAGATAGATCATATACTGGGTCACAAAACAGCCCTTCATAAGTTTACAAGAATTGAAATTATACCATGCATACTTTCAGACCACAATGCTATGAAGCTTGAAATCAACCACAGGAAAAAGTCTGGAAAACCTCCAAAAGCGTGGAGGTTAAAGAACACCCTACTAACGAATGAGTGGGTCAACCAGGCAATTAGAGAAGAAATCAAAAAATATATGGAAACAAACGAAAATGAAAATACAACAATCCAAACGCTTTGGGACGCAGCGAAGGCAGTCCTGAGAGGAAAATACATTGCAATCCAGGCCTATCTCAAGAAACAAGAAAAATCCCAAATACAAAATCTAACAGCACACCTAAAGGAAATAGAAGCAGAACAGCAAAGGCAGCCTAAACCCAGCAGAAGAAGAGAAATAATAAAGATCAGAGCAGAAATAAACAATATAGAATCTAAAAAAACTGTAGAGCAGATCAATGAAACCAAGAGTTGGTTTTTTGAAAAAATAAACAAAATTGACAAACCTCTAGCCAGGCTTCTCAAAAAGAAAAGGGAGATGACCCAAATAGATAAAATCGTGAATGAAAATGGAATTATTACAACCAATCCCTCAGAGATACAAGCAATTATCAGGGAATACTATGAAAAATTATATGCCAACAAATTGGACAACCTGGAAGAAATGGACACATTCCTGAACACCCACACTCTTCCAAAACTCAATCAGGAGGAAATAGAAAGCTTGAACAGACCCATAACCAGCGAAGAAATTGAATCGGTTATCAAAAATCTCCCAACAAATAAGAGTCCAGGACCAGATGGCTTCCCAGGGGAGTTCTACCAGACATTTAAAGCAGAGATAATACCTATATTTCTCAAGCTATTCCAAGAAATAGAAAGGGAAGGAAAACTTCCAGACTCATTCTATGAAGCCAGTATTACTTTGATTCCTAAACCAGACAGAGACCCAGTAAAAAAAGAGAACTACAGGCCAATATCCCTGATGAATATGGATGCAAAAATTCTCAATAAGATACTAGCAAATCGAATTCAACAGCATATAAAAAGAATTATTCACCATGATCAAGTGGGATTCATTCCTGGGATGCAGGGCTGGTTCAACATTCGCAAATCAATCAACGCGATACATCACATTAACAAAAAAAAAGAGAAGAACCATATGATCCTGTCAATCGATGCAGAAAAGGCCTTTGACAAAATCCAGCACCCTTTCTTAATAAAAACCCTTGAGAAAGTCGGGATAGAAGGAACATACTTAAAGATCATAAAAGCCATTTATGAAAAGCCCACAGCTAACATCATCCTCAACGGGGAAAAACTGAGAGCTTTTTCCCTGAGATCAGGAACACGACAGGGATGCCCACTCTCACCCATGTTGTTTAACATAGTGCTGGAAGTTCTAGCATCAGCAATCAGACAACAAAAGGAAATCAAAGGCATCAAAATTGGCAAAGATGAAGTCAAGCTTTCGCTTTTTGCAGATGACATGATATTATCCATGGAAAATCCGATAGACTCCACCAAAAGTCTGCTAGAACTGATACATGAATTCAGCAAAGTTGCAGGATACAAAATCAATGTCCAGAAATCAGTTGCATTCTTATACACTAACAATGAAGCAACAGAAAGACAAATAAAGAAAATGATCCCATTCACAATTGCACCAAGAAGCATAAAATACCTAGGAATAAATCTAACCAAAGATGTAAAGGATCTGTATGCTGAAAACTATAGAAAGCTTATGAAGGTAATTGAAGAAGACTTAAAGAAATGGAAAGACATTCCCTGCTCATGGATTGGAAAAATAAATATTGTCAAAATGTCAATACTACCCAAAGCTATCTACACATTCAATGCAATCCCAATCAAAATTGCACCAGCATTCTTCTCGAAATTAGAACAAGCCATCCTAAAATTCATATGGAACCACAAAAGGCCCCGAATAGCCAAAGGAATTTTGAAGAAGAAGACCAAAGCAGGAGGCATCACAATCCCAGAATTTAGCCTCTACTACAAAGCTGTCATCATCAAGACAGCATGGTATTGGCACAAAAACAGACACATAGACCATTGGAATAGAATAGAAACCCCAGAACTAGACCCACAAACGTATGGCCAACTCATCTTTGACAAAGCAGGAAAGAACATCCAATGGAAAAAAGACAGCCTCTTTAACAAATGGTGCTGGCAGAACTGGACAGCAACATGCAGAAGGTTGAAACTAGACCACTTTCTCACACCATTTACAAAAATAAACTCAAAATGGATAAAGGATCTAAATGTGAGACAGGAAACCATCAAAACCTTAGAGGAGAAAGCAGGAAAAGATCTCTCTGACCTCAGCCGTAGCAATCTCTTACTCGACACATCCCCAAAGGCAAGGGAATTAAAAGCAAAAGTGAATTACTGGGACCTTATGAAGATAAAAAGCTTCTGTACAGCAAAGGAAACAACCAACAAAACTAAAAGGCAACCAACGGAATGGGAAAAGATATTTGCAAATGACATATCGGACAAAGGGCTAGTATCCAAAATCTATAAAGAGCTCACCAAACTCCACACCCGAAAAACAAATAACCCAGTGAAGAAATGGGCAGAAAACATGAATAGACACTTCTCTAAAGAAGACATCCAGATGGCCAACAGGCACATGAAAAGATGTTCAGCGTCGCTCCTTATCAGGGAAATACAAATCAAAACCACACTCAGGTATCACCTCACGCCAGTCAGAGTGGCCAAAATGAACCAATCAGGAGACTATAGATGCTGGAGAGGATGTGGAGAAACGGGAACCCTCTTGCACTGTTGGTGGGAATGCAAATTGGTGCAGCCGCTCTGGAAAGCAGTGTGGAGGTTCCTCAGAAAATTAAAAATAGACCTACCCTATGACCCAGCAATAGCACTGCTAGGAATTTATCCAAGGGATACAGGAGTACTGATGCATAGGGGCACTTGTACCCCAATGTTCATAGCAGCACTCTCAACAATAGGCAAATTATGGAAAGAGCCTAAATGTCCATCAACTGATGAATGGATAAAGAAATTGTGGTATATATACACAATGGAGTACTATGTGGCAATGAGAAAAAATGAAATATGGCCCTTTGTAGCAACGTGGATGGAACTGGAGAGTGTAATGCTAAGTGAAATAAGCCATACAGAGAAAGACAGATACCATATGGTTTCACTCTTATGTGGATCCTGAGAAACTTAACAGGAACCCATGGGGGAGGGGAAGTAAAAAAAAAAAAAAAGAGGTTAGAGTGGGAGAGAGCCAAAGCATAAGAGACTCTTAAAAACTGAGAACAAACTGAGGGTTGATGGGGGGTGGGAGGGAGGGGAGGGTGGGTGATGGGTATTGAGGAGGGCACCTTTTGGGATGAGCACTGGGTGTTGTATGGAAACCAATTTGTCAATAAATTTCATAAAAAAAAAATAAAAATAAATGAATCCCATTATATCAATGACTTTTATATCAATGGTCTAAATACACTCTTTAAAAGAAAAAAAAACAAAGATATGAGAATATTTCAAAAACCAAGACCTCATTATATGTTGCCTACAAAAAACCCACTTTAATATAAGAATACATACACAGTAAAATAAAGTTATTGAGAAATATATACTATGCTAACAGTAATAAAAAAAAGCAGCAGTAAGAATATTAATTTCACATCCAGCAGACTTCAGAGTAAGGAAAATTATCAGGGTGAAAAATCAGCATTCCATAATGATAAATGGTCAATTCCTCAAGAAGACATAACAATCTCTGGTATGTATATGGCTGTCACAAGAACATCAAATTGCTTGAGACAACAAATGATAGAATTATGAGGAGAAATAGATGAAACACTAAGCTACAGATTGAATGTTGATGTACTCCCAAAATTCACAAGTTGAAACTAATCCTCAGTGTGATGTTATTTGGAGATGAGGCCTTTGGAATGGTTGGGGAGGGGGTGGGAATGGAGAGGTCCCACATGGCAGACTAATTAGCACTGTTGACTTCTTTTTATTCCCCCTAAGGAGCCATCGTCCCAAATTGGAATGCAATACAGTTACATAATGCAGTATACTAAAAGTGAATGGAATAAAATTTATACTGGGTCATGAGTATTACATATTGTTTTCTGCTATAACTATATGTATGTTTGTACTAACTAACTCAACATGTAAAATACATTTTATTGAATTTGGTCCAGTACAAACCTGAAAAAGTCAAGTCTACAATAATTAGCAAAAGGCTCACCTACAAAAAACAGACTATGCATTAATTTTTTCATTATGTATGTAAAAGTTTACACGTTTATCAGCCCATACACATGCAAGAAATTATATCTAAAGTTATTTGTTACATGAAGTACTTGTAGTATGAATGTCTTTGTTTTTTTATAATATAAATGTCCGAAATTGAAAATACTCATAGTTCTCAACAGGCCAAGATGAAGGCAAAACTTTTCAGATATGATGCTAAAGTCAGCTCCAGTGTCTACTAATTCTATAAAAGATTTATTATTATCTTTAAGATGTATTTCTGCGCGAGGATCTTTCAAAAAGTTTGCCAATATAGTTGTTTTCCAGTACTGCCAAAACCTCCAGTTCTGATAACAAGATTGCTTTGGCCCTCTATATAAGGAAGAATAAGTAATTGAGCAATTTTATCTTCTGGTTGAATAGTATAAGGGTTATCTGCCGATATCATAACTTGAATTTCATTTTCATAATCACAGTCAATAACACCAGGATGTACATGAATACCTTTAAGTGTAAAACTATTCCGTCCAAAACTAAGGCCTATTGTGCCTTTTTCCAAAGGCCCATATTTCGGAATTAGTGTTTTAGTTCTTTATATAAATATAACTAAACTAAATATAAATATTTAGTTTATCTTTTTCCGATGAATTTATCTCAAATTATCATGAAAATAAAACTTAAATGTTTTAGGTTACCAAAGACTTTGAAAGCTATCTTAACAATTACCCATGAAAACTATGAGGAAAACAAAGTTAACCATTACTTTAAGTCATTCTTTTGTTAACAGATTGGAACAGAGATAACGTGAGTTTATTTGACCTTTAATAAACCTTAGTAGAATAAAGTTTTATATTTAATGTTGATAACTTGAAACACAAATCCCACAAATATAAATTAATTTAAATATTAAATACATTTTATTTACCATTTAAATCCTCGGAAGTCTGTTATAACCTTAGGAAGTTATCATAAAGCATATCCTAAATAGGATTATAAATTATTATAAATCTTAAAATTTTATTTATTTAGTTAACGTGTCAATAAAAGATCCTAAAGGTGAAAGCATAGCATTATATAGTTGTTAGCAAAACTGAGTTCCGATAATATTGAGTTTTAGCTAAGCAATCAAAGACTTGAGAAAGATGCAACCTAAAGCTTTGTGTTTTTTTGGCAAGAAGAAAAGAAAAAAAAACCTTTGTCTACATTCTCTTATCAAGAGAACAGTCCAAGAAAGCTCTGTTTTTTGAACAGAGAGAGAAGCAGATTTTTAACCTTATACCAGCATATTTTTAAAATTCCATTTATCTCCACCTTAGTAGAATAAAGTCTTATAATTTAAAAGACATGTCTATCTTAATAATATTTTATCTGTGTTTTCTTAAGTTTATCATTGTTAATTTTTCCCCGTGGAACCAGTGAGGAAATTTAAAGTTTAAGGGAAGTGGGGTTTTTTTTGCCTTTTGACAGCGTACATCTTCTTGAAGGCTGACAGAGGCGCAGAGGGCAAAGAAAAGAGTTCACATGGTTCTAAACTCTGTCAGCTCAGATAGATGAGCAGATAATGATTTTTATTTTGTTTTGTTTTGTATTATTATTTTTTTTTTGCTTGGTTTTTGTTTTCCATTAGTGGAATTACGCAGTCTATGTTGGGCCAGAGAAGAAAGGGAAGTTCCCCGAAACAAAAGGAATTTCGGCAGCTGCTTGGCAATATTCCCTAAAATCAATATCCCGAGGTAGACTAGCCAGAGACAATTGGCTCCAATCATCATTTGTGGGTGGTAGCAGAGGCCATTCTGGTAAAGTATTTTCCTCAGGCGCTATAGCTTTGATTCCTTTAGATGAAGATTCATCCTCAAAACTATCAGATGTAAAATTCAACTCATCTCCTTCTTCTTGATGAGTTTTTAATTTAGGTGAACTTATATTTTGTTCTGAGTCAGACTGTAAAGGCTATAAAGCCATCTCAATTAAAGAGCATATAGACCAAATTTTTAAAGAAATGATATGTCCATTTTGATGAGCACGTCTAAGCGTTTTCATAATTAATGTCCATTGTTCAAGGTTTAAAAGATTTTTTCCAGAAGTATTAAACCAATAGCAATGTTTTTTTAACCAAGTACTAAAGCTCATCAAAAGTTCCTCCTTTCACTTTTACTCCTGAACTTCACAATAAAGTATGAAGTAATTTAGAGTAAGCTTTATGATCATGAGACTGGGAATTTCCCATCCTTCACTATCCCAAAGCCGGGACTTACCTGTCCTACTGCTCTGCTTTGGTCCACTGCTACTCTAAACCGAAGTAGTCTCGAAGACTGTTTGCCGCATCATACCCTGCTCGCTGTGCCAATTGTTGCAGGGAGTATGGCCGGAGTCGCAAAAAAATGAGTCCGCAAAGTGCAGTTAAGTGAAGGTCCTCACACTCGAGTCGGAATGAGGCCCCGACTCCAGAATGAAGCTTCTTTTTATTAGGATAATTGCTAAAGACTACGTGCATAAAGTCAACTAAGCAAGTGTGTTAATCAATCTAATGGTTTAGCTTTTCAAGGTTGAATTTTGAGTTAATTGGTTTCTATAAGACTAGGAAGGCTCAGGTGTGAGGGAGGATCCATCCCTGGACAATGTTAATGGCTCTCGGCATTCCTTATGAGCAGCAGCCATGTTCAGCTGTGTAAACATGTCCTAAGGCCTTGCACCTTCTCCAGCCCTTCCCTTTTGAAGTCTTTCCCTTTGATGCTTCTCTCCTGCATCTCCTGTGTGTGTGTGTGTGTGTGTGTGTGTGTGTGTGTGTGTTCTCATGGGGGTCACAATAAGTTATTATTTCATAATCTGGTTTGAAGAAAACGTTTGTTTCTCCTTCTAAAAATTACATATTTTTAATTAGAAAAATATAGCCTATAGAAAATGAAAAGGATGCCTCTACATAGATTTCTGTGACTCCAGAGTGACTCATCTGTAAAAAGGGTAGATTGGTACTTACTTCCCAGAGCTATTGTGAGGGGAGAAATACAAACCAATAGAATATATCTGACACATAATACTGTAAAACTTCAACACATATGTGTATGGTCACTCCTCTGTTCTCCTCCCAACAAGAGGGATGACATAACCATGAGCAACTCACAGAGAACGTTGGGCTTTGATTCAGCATGAAAGGAAATGTACACATATTTACCGTGCTGAATTAGTTTTGCCATTTGTTTGTGACAAGTTATCAGATTATGGTGAGGAAGAAGAGACAGGTCATTCTCTCATTACTTTGAGTGTGTGTGTGTGTGTGTGTGTGCAAAATAATAATTTGAAATAAAATATACCTATATCATGAAATGATCATCATCACATTACACAGTTATAAATTGTGTGTGTGTGTGTGTGTGTGTGTGTGTGTGATGAGGTCATTTAAGATTCACTCTCTTAACAACTTTTTAAATTTTTTTAAATGTTTATTTACTTTTGAGAGAGAGAGAGAGCACACACATGAGGAGTGGGGGAGGGGCAGAGACAGATGGAGACACAGAATCCGAATAGGCTCCAGGCTCTGAGCTGTCAGCACAGAGACATACGTGGGGCTCGAGCTCACAAACTGTGAGATCATGACGCGAGCAGAAGGTCGACGCTTAACTGACTGAGCCACCCAGGTGCCTGTCTTAACAACTTTTAAATATGTAATACAGTATTCTTTGCTGCAGTCACCACGCTGTATACGGCATCCCCATAAATTGTTTAATGCATAAAGTCTGTACCTTTCAACACCTTTCACCAATTTTTCTCACCCCTTAGCCATTTCCTCAGGCTAGGAGCAATGTCTTCTCTATACCAGTACCCTTGGGTTTTTTTTTTTCTTTTCTTTTTTTAGTTGTTTTTCCTTTTTGGATCCCACATCTGAGTGAGATTATATGGTATTTGTTTTTCTCTGTCTGACTTACTTCATTTATCATCCTTGAAGTCCACCCATATTGTCACAAAAAGCAAGGTTTCACTCTTTTTTATAATTAAATAACATTCAACAGAAGGGTCAAGATGGCAGAGTAGCAGAAGTACCCAAAGCTTGCCTTGTTCCTTGAAAAAAGCTAGATAAATATCAAATCATTCCAAATACCCAAGACATTGGTCTGAGGACTGACAGAAAAAAAAAACCACACAACTAGAGGGAAAGAAGAAACCACATCATGAAAGGTAGGAGGTGCAGAGACATGGTTTGGGGGAGAAACAGATGCCTGGTACTGTGGAAGGGAGGGATTCCTGGTTGAGGAGAGAGGAGACAGAGAGAGAGAGAGAGAGAGAGAGAGAGAGAGAGAGAGAGGAGCACACAGGGAACTGCACAAGGAAAACACTTCCCCAAACCCATTGACTTGGAAAATGAGAGAGACTAACTTTTGTGAGTATTTCCCACTAGCAGGGCTCAAAAACTTGAGTTAGAGATCCAGGATGCAGCTGGGACAAAGCCCTGAGGGAATTGCAGTGTTCCTGTAGAGAAGGCAAGCAGGCAATCCCAGGGGCAGAGGGCATGATCTGTGGATCACCTGAGACTCACTGGAGAAACAGTTTCCCCTTAGAGTGCATTTGAAAGAGGTGGCATTGCGTCTCTGGGGACAAAAGACTTGGCAGGCACCATTTCCCTCCCCTGACCCTCAGCATAGGTGCAGAAACACGTGCTGAGGGTAGCTAATCTGGTCATTGGCTCTTTGCTGTGCTTTATTCCAAAATCCACAAACCTGCACTTTAGTGTGACTTCCTTTCTGGGACAAACCTTTATCAGCCCAGCATGGCAAGACCTTCCATCAAAGGACCAGTGTGGGTCTCCACCATGCCAGGTCCCTAACGTTTGCGGTTTTAAAACTCAGCTGGCGTGCCTAGGATAGAGCCCAAGGTGCATTGAGCTGCTGGGCTGGCAGGTGGCCTGGACACAGACAGGGTGAAGGCAACGATCTGAAGGACACCTGGGACGACCAAAGGGAGGTTATTTGCTCTTCAAGGAGGTCTTCCTGGATAGCAGTGGGCGCGAAATCCCCTCTCCATGCACTAGGAAGTTTCTTGGCCCGATTTTCCTCCTCCACCTGGTAGCATAAACTAATTTCAGGAAGCAGCACAATGCCAACACTGGTGGCCTAAACTGTTTAAACCCAGTCCCACCCCCTGCACTCTGCTGGTGTTTCTTTTATTGGACAAGTGTGCCTGACAACCAGGAAAGTGTGTCCCTCCTCCAGAAGAGCAGAACAAACCCCCCACCCCCACACGCATCACGTCTACTGACCATAGTGCTGTTAATCTTCAGCTCTAATGGAAATAGCACCAGGACTCTTTTAACAAGCAGGCCAGTGCACACCTATTTAAAACCACATTCTGGACAAGGTC
This sequence comes from Lynx canadensis, assembly GCF_007474595.2. NCBI lineage: Eukaryota > Metazoa > Chordata > Mammalia > Carnivora > Felidae > Lynx > Lynx canadensis. The sequence goes on along the minus strand of NC_044321.2, from coordinate 81,383,665 downwards.
AAAACACTCCCCAAGGCAGGGAAGAATAAATTCTGCAGAAAAATTACTTGAGGGAAAGAGCAACCAAAATACAGCAGCAGAGTGCCCACAGCATACACGAGACACTTCCTGAAGACTGAGGCCCTGGACAGTACATGACCTCTTCATAATAAAGCCATTACTCTCAAAATCAGGAAACACAAGAGGTTTTTCTAACACACAGAGGAAGGCCGAGACCTAGACAAAATGCCAACATGGATGAATTCATCCCAAAAGAAAGAACAAGGAAAGGTCACAGCCAGAGATCTACTTGAAACTGATATAAAAATCCTGATCCAGAATTTAAAGCAACAATCATCAGGATACTAGCTTGACTCAGAAAAGCATAGAAGACGTCAGGGATTCCTTCACTGAAGAGATAAAAGACTTAGAAATTAGTCATGCCATAATGAAAATTGCAATTACTGAGATTTGAAACCAACTACGTATAATGACTGTGAGGATGGAAGAAGCAAAAGGGCAAATAAATGATATAGAAGATAAAGTATGGAAAATAATGAGACTGAAACGAAAAGGGAAGGAAAAATATTGGATCACAAATACAAACTTAGGGAACTCAGTGACTCCATAAAGTGTAATAACATTTTTATCCTAGAAGTCCCAGAAGAAGACAGGGAAAAGGAGGCAGAAGATTGATTTGAAGAAATAATGGCTGGAAACTTTCCTAATATGGGTAAGGAAACAGACGTCCAAATTCAGGAGGCACAGAGGACTCCCCCCAAAAATCAACAAACGTAGGCCAATATTGAGATTTATTGTAGTGAAATTTACAAAACATCGAGATACAGAAAAAATTCTAAAAGCAGAAGACAAAGAAGTCTCTAATGTACAAAGGAAGACAAATTACCTTAGCAACAGATCTCTCCACAGAAATTTGGCATGTCAGAAGGGAGTGACAGGTTATATTCGCTGTGCTACATGAAAGAAAAAAAGAAAAGAAACAAAACTACAGCCAGGAATATTTATAGCCAGAAAACAAACTATGCATTAATTTTTTCATTATGTATGTAAAAATTTACATGTTTATCAGCCCATACACATGCAAGAAATTATATCCAAAGTTATTTTTTACATGAAATATTTCTAATATAAATGACTTTGTTTTTTTTACAATATAAATGTCCGAAATTAAAAATACTCATGTGATTTTTATTTTCAAAATAACCTTTCTATTCTTGCAATTAAATATGTAAAGGGAAAACCAGAAAAAAACATTTCTGTACTTTGGGGTTTAATATCATCAAAGCACAAATATTTTTTTTTTTTTTAATTTTTTTTTTTCAACGTTTATTTATTTTTGGGACAGAGAGAGACAGAGCATGAATGGGGGAGGGGCAGAGAGAGAGGGAGACACAGAATCGGAAACAGGCTCCAGGCTCTGAGCCATCAGCCCAGAGCCCGACGCGGGGCTCGAACTCACGGACCGCGAGATCGTGACCTGGTTGAAGTCGGACGCTTAACCGACTGCGCCACCCAGGCGCCCCAACAAATATTTTCTTTACAACAGGAAAAATAGTAATGTTTTTTTTGAATAATTTTGGGAGAATTTATTAATTCCAACTTGTTATATTGACTTATTAAATATTTACTATAGTCCTAAATCTGAATTCTGTACATTCTTTTACCTTAGTGTATTCGAAATGGATAATTTGGTGATTCATGAAAGAATTGGCAATCTACATGATTCCCAAACACAAGTCTTCTTCCAGTAAATATTTAGTTTTAAATATTCAGGAAAGTGTTTCCCAATTGCTCATAAATAATTATTCCTTTATTCATGTCAAAAGATAATTTAGAACAATACATAAATGAGTAACTAAATAAATAGCTGAATATAACAAGTCAGATGAAAATAAAATGTCCTCACGGGTCACTTGGGTGGCTCAGTCGGTTAAGTGTCCGACTTCGGCTCAGGTCATGATCTCACGGTCCGTGAGATCGAGCCCCGCGTCGGGCTCTGTGCTGACAGCTCAGAGCCTGGAGCCTGCTTCAGATCCTGTGTTTCCCTCTCTCTCTGACCCTCCCCCGTTCATGCTCTGTCTCTCTCTGTCTCAAAAATAAATAAACACTAAAAAAATGCCCTCTGTATGATATCCTTTTACATAAAATGATAAGAAATCAAAACTAATTTATTGACAAAAGATCTGAGGTTGCTTGGTGACAGGGCATGGTGAGGGAGCAGGTCGTTTGTGAGTAGACACGTAAAATGTAATGTCCTGTGCTTTAAGACACAGAACTGATGAACACAAGGGAAGGGAAGCAAAAAGAATATAAAAACAGGGAGGGGGACAAAACATAAGAGACTGTTAAATAGGGAGAACAAACAGGGGGTTACTGGAGGGGTTGTGGGAGGGGGGATGGGCTAAATGGGTAAGGGACATTAAGGAAACTACTCCTGAAATCATTGTTGCACACTATGCTAACTAACTTGGATGGAAATTAAAAAAGTAAAAATAAATACAATAAAAATAAAAAAAAAACCAGTAATGTCCTGTGACTATATTTGTACTGTGCAAGAATATCTGGTGATTTTAAGGGACATTGCTATGTATCCTTATAAGGGCAAACACATAGGTATTATGTCATAAATATCTAGACCTATGACTGACTTTTTTTTAACTAACACATAGAAAATTTTAGGCTTCTGAAATTTTCATTATAGAATGGATGAACCATGGTTTATAGGAAAGCATCTGTGGGGAAATAGGTTCTATTTACATAAACAGGTTAGAAAAAAGCTTAGGGCAGAAGGCCACCACCACAGGGCCCAAACGCCTGAGGTTAGCTAGCCAGGTGTTGTAATGGGATCACAAGTATGTTCCATCTGATGCAAATATACTATTATACTTTGATCACAAACTCCACTTACCCCCCCCAGACCCTTTGGTTCTTAAACAAATTAATGATTACTCTCTGTTTCCTCCACGTTCAAGTGTGTAGGATCTTGTTTTCTTCATGTTCATCACATGGATAATATCTTGTGAGCCAAATAAACACGGAGATAAAACCCCTGTTTGGGGCTCTTTTCTCTTCCTGGACATTAGTCTCTCTCATATTCAATTCTGTGTCTGCTCTCTTGCTGGAACAAGAACTCCAGACTCATAGTCTGAGACAAACATCCACTTTACAATATCAAATTCTTAGGAACACTTCAACGAACTGCATATTTTCACATTCTTCTGAGAGAATATAGAATTCATTAATTATTATGTGTACGGTAGATAAATATACGTATTTTTTCTTTTCAAGCGCATGTTAAAGATCAGGTCTTTGTCAAGCTTATCCATTCCTTACTTGCAAACAAAGAGGACTTCTTTAGGATGGGCCTCAAAGGCTACCATAGAGCATGTAAATGCTGAAAGAATGACAGTCCAACTGCTAAACCTCTTCTCCCATGATGAGAGCAAAGCAGCTTTTCTATATTTAGGTTTGCTCATGAATCTCACAGTGATGGAGGCAGGCTGAGTCTGAGAACACAGGAGAGGGTGCCACAGGACCAGACAAGAGGGTCCATGGCTTCATGCAGTATAGACATCAAGTGCAAGTTGTAGAAACTGAAAGCAGAGTTTAGTGAATAGTGTGAGTGACAAAGACTAGCAGACTGTCTGGGAGACTCAGAAAGGAAAGGAGAATGAGTCTTGTCATTGCTTGGGGCTAGGGGTTTACATTGGAAAGGTCTAGGGTACATGTTTCTTCAGGAATCATGGTAGGTTCCAATCAAAATTGAGTGTCATGTTAACAATAGGTGTTATTCCATAAATTACCAATGGTAAGGGTATTAATGCCAGGGTCAGCCAAGGATTGTTTGAAACTAATGTCCTGGAACATGTTTGGGATCTACCTCTTTCTAAGGTGTTGTAAGGTGTTTCATGTGTTTGGGGTCTAGGACAAAACTCAGAGAATGATTAACTTTCTTGTTTCCCCAATTGAAGTGGGAACATAGCTTCTTTGGTTTATTTGCAGGCAAAATATGGAACATGAGTAAATAGGGCCTACCAGAAAAACAGCAGAGATGTAGTGTTTCTGACATAGAGTGCCTCCAGATTTCCTACATTCCCATACTCACTGGGACTGGGTGAGACCCCAATGGCTTTACCTATGAGACAACTAGGGGGCACCAAGCCTCAAGGTGGGAAAGAGACAAGTTGGACCTGGGATCCTTATGTCTCCTCATACCCCAGTTTTGTTCAGCCCCCTCTGGTTCAGTACCCACTCTGTCAACTGAGTTCCACACACCAGAAGATGGGATATGCTCTGATGGGCAAGGCATTCTGTCTCTTTTAAATATTGTCAGGATTGGGGTGCCTGGGTTGCTCAGCCAGTTGGGCATCTCAACTTAGGCTCAGGTCATGATCTCACTGTTCATGAGTTTCAGCTGTGCATTGGGCTCTCTGCTGTCAGTGTGGAGCCTGCTTAGGATCTTCTGTTTCTGTTCCCCCCAACCTCTCTGTACCTCCCCCACTCACGCTATCTCTCTCAAAAATAAATGAACATTAAAAATAATTGTCAGGGTTACCACAATGATGTCATGTTTCTATGGCAACCATGAAGCTCATGCAGATACTCCAAACTTGAAATGCTTCCTGTCTTGTAGCCATCAGTGTGCATGTCCTGAAAAACTGCACCCTCTCAGTAACCCAACACCACAGCGTCTGTCAGCTGCATGAAGAGCTCAGCCCTGGGATGCAAAACTCCATGACTTCTCAGCACGTTTTTGACACCTTCTGCATCCATCCATCTGCCACCCATCCATGTATCCATTCATTAATCCATCCAGTTAACAGACATTAAGGACAAACTCTCCACCATCGCTTTGGTTAAGTGTCAGGCTTCTCCACAATAGAAATAAAGGCATAACATGTGGATAGGGTGGTGTGGTAAATTCAGATATTAAATCTAAGAAGAGAGGGCCCATTTTCATTAAGATTTCAACTTGCTCAAGTCTCTCATATTTTATTATTTGAAAATAAAATATGGTTTATTTCCCTGGGCCTCTCCCAACATCTCCACTTACTGTCCTATTTAAATATATTGGTCACTTTTCAGCAAAGTTCTAATAAGAATACTCAAAAATAAATTCATATCCCCCTGCTCCTCCCCTCCAACTCAGTCTTCGTCCCTCATCTAAGGAGGCCATGTTACCCGCATGCTTCCATGGAAAGTACACTTGCCAAGTCAACAATCAACCCTTTGTCCCACGTACAGATCAGGAAAGTTGAAATGTTTGTTCAAATAGAGCCCAAAACAAGTGTTTCCACAAGAGTAAACTATTTCCTTAACCCAGAGTAGAATTCAGTCACTTGAGTATAGGAAAGGATTGTATTGCAATGCACTAAGTTACATAAAAGCTAGAGTTGTACAATACTTCCCATGGAGTCTGAGTCAGGTAACTGAAGGACTGTGCTTTTCACAATGGGTTTTCAAAGGAAACACACATTTTCTATCACATATACTATTGCTTCGTTGAAAATGATTTTGTGAATATGTTTTGTGCATGTTAGCAAGAATTCTCATAGTCACTTCAATAACCTCTGTCTGACCTGCATTTATACCCTTCTCAAGGACACCAAGTATTGAAAAAAAATTGTATGAAATTATAATATTTTTCCAAACTCTACTATGGTGAAACATAATATCTAAAATCATTGTCTAATATACCAGTTTTAGGCAATATAATGGTGGTGATATATAATGGTGGAGTTAGGGAAATCTTTTGCCCTTTATGTGTTCAGTCAAAATTATTTTTCTGTACAGTAGATATCATGATGTTAGACTTGATTTTGGGATGTAGCCATTAATAACAAGCTTACAAAATAAGGATATCTTAATCCATACTGATATAAATATTTGAATTAATAAATAATGGTTACAAGGGATAAATTGCTTTTAAATAATTTCAAGCACTATCTGTAGATACCCACCTCCAGGAGATGATTTTTTTTTATTTTAATTTTAATTCCATTTAGTTAACAGACAGTGTTATGTTAGTTTCAGGTATACAATATAGTAATTCAACACTTCCATACATCACCCTGTGCTAATCATAGGAGATGAACCTTAATTCTGAATCTCACCCTTGAAGGCAGGGCAGACTTAGTGATGCAGTTGTAAAGAATACAGTAGGTGAATGGAAAAGAGTTACTATGTACTGGAGAAACTAGACAAACAGTAGTTTAATGCTGAGCGAGGGTCAACATGTCCAGTGACCCAGTGATGTTACATGTATGTCATGTCCTCAAACATGATGTGATGAGAAAAGCACTTTAACTCTGTGGCTTTATTTCTCAAATCCCACAACAACAGTCTAATCAGGAGAGAAGAAAAAAACAGACTATGCCTGCACCTCTCAGCACTGTCATAAAAACAGGTACCTGAGATGGTTCAACAAAGAGTTACCACAATACCCAGCAATTCCACTTCTAGGTGCACAGCCAGGACAAAATACAACATTAAAACTTGGCCATAAGTGTGTGTAGCATCATTATTTGTAATGGAAAAAACTGGGAAAAAGACAAGTGTGCCCCAATTAATGACTGGATAAATAAAATATGGTATACTATTTGGTGATAAAAAGGAATGAAGAACTGATACGTGGTACAACAAAGATGAACTTTGTCTAGAAACGTTGTCTAGAAAAAGAATCCAAATATGCAAAAGATCACTTATTGTATAATTCCATTTTTATGAAATATACGTAGAGAAGCCATTCATATGCTGTACCTATGAAATCCCATCCTTTCCATCCTGACGTCCAGAAGGCTCTGTTTGGTGCATTGGGTCCTTGTCCCTCCAATCCCATTTGTCTTCCTGTGATGTGTAAGCAACAGTTCAGGCTTTGATCGAAAGATGGCACCAAAGTATTGAACTTCTCTCCTAAGACCTGTCTACAAGGAGGAAAAATATAACAAGAATCTGCCCCAAACCCAGGTTTTCAACCTATACAGAAAGATTCTAATTCTGTCTGCAAAAGTCCATAGGTGTAAAAGAGGATTGTGAAAATATATACAATGGGACCTGAAGGTGATGAAGCAGCTTGTGGCAGTGGTGCACATTGGTAGTTGGTGGCAGGTATTCCAAGGATGGTGCAAGGCACCTTGCACCAGGGGTAGATGCGCCATCCTTGCATCTACAGGGGTAGATGACTGAATGAGGCACAGAGTGGGATCCATACACCTGTGTCTTTCGTCACGGACAGGGAATGACAGGGAGTGGGAGAAGGTCTGGGAGGCCTGTATAAGGTCGGGAGTAATGAAGGGTTAGCGTCTTGTTCTCTGGTAGTGATCCTCTGCACAGTCCACATGGTAGTGATCCTCTGCACAATCCACATTGTACATCAGTGATGAGGGAATAGAAACCAAACACTATGTAGCAAATGGATCTGCTGTAATACTAATAAATCATCTAAGCAGAATTAGTAAAGTAGTAAACAAGCTGTTTCATGACATTTTTTTACTTTTTGTAAAATATACTCCTTGCCATTAAAAAGTAGCAAGCAAAACAGAGGTGAATATGATGCTACTTGGTGGTCAGATCCAGGATGGCAGCTCTGAGAGTCAGACCAGGGAGTTCCTCAAGGGTAAAGGAAGATGGAGGTTGGGAGCTTGACTTCATGAGATCAGCCAGTTTTCTGGATTTTTACTTAACTGAAGCAATCCCTCTTTATCACTTTTCTAGGATATGAAAAGAAAACATTTTCGGAGATATATAAACCTGAGATTGGAGTGCCCATGCCAGTTTGTCCTGGGATATAACTGTATTTTTAAGCATGTATTGGGCTTGGTATAGTGGACTGTGACCACACACACACACACACACACACACACACACAGACACACACACAGAGTCAATTTTATTTATTTATTTTTTTTATTTTAGAGTTAGAATCTTAAGCAGGCTCCAAGCTCAGTGAGGAGCCTCATACAGGGCTTCATCCACGACCCTGAGATAATGACCTGAGCCGAAATCAAAAGTTGGGCACTCAACCAACTAAGCCATCCAGGTGCCTCGAAATTTAAATTAATAAAAACCAGTGTGGTTCAGTTTTTAGCATCAAGAGTTGTTTGTTCTTACAGCATTCAACAGATAAATTTACATTCAGTTTTTGGTACAGAAATCACACCCTGGGACAGTTACTCCAGATGAAATTAGTCCTAATCAATCTTTATGTATGTGTCTGCCAGCAATTGCTCTCTCCGCCTTCTTACATAGATATGTAAACTCTCTCTTCTCCAGAAATTAGGTCTTTTCTTAAACTTGGTGGCTATATACACAGATTTGCCAATTAATTTGAAATATTCTGAGATCCAGATCAAGATTTCACATTATTTCACTGGTCTTTGATTGTCACAAAGGCACTTGAGAATCCAGTAGGATCTCAGGTGACTGATATTTTCTGGATAGTATTAAGAGATATAGAAGGTTTGCTAAGGGTCTTCTTTCTCTGAGTACTGACTCTGAAAACAGCTTATTTGAATACAGTTTTGACACAGTTGCCCTGAATGTCATTCTATAGCCTCAAAATGAATAATACAGGGGGCTTCACTTTGCCCATCTATAGTTCCTACATTTTTGGTAATGAAGATGTATTATTTGTGTAAAGAAAGTTATAAACACACTAACAAAATATTAAAGGTAATATATAGGATGTTTGGATCCTAAGAAAAGGGTTTACCGTGATTAGAGGTCAAGTTGACTGCACATAATAATTCGTTATAATTGGCAATGCTTTTTCCACAGACTGAAGTTTGGCTAAGTTTTGTATGTTATCACTAGTTTCAGTTTTCCCCCTTACATTGATCTTCATTACTAATGTCACTATAAGCTAAATTTAAAATGTGTCAAAAATATCTATTTCCAGGTAAGTCACCCAGCACACATTCCTCATATTACCTCTAGTTTCAGTCATAAAAAGTGATTCCAGCTCCAAAAAGAACCATCCTTGCTGCACACCCACCAACTCACGCATCTTCCTTTTTACTGTGAAAGGCTCCAGATCACATGGAAGTTGCAAGGTTAAGTACTAATATGAGTTTGTGACAGAGCTAATGTCTCTTTGGTCTTAAAAATTAAAGGTCTGTATTTCCTTTCTGAACATACTAGTGAAATGGAGATCTTTGGCTATGAGCTCCTCTTCAATTTCATCTATTGCCCAATGTTGATTTGGCAGCTTCAAAGCTTCCCACTATGTCTTAAAAGCTATCTTGATATCTGCATGCATGGCCATAGTGGCTCTAGTTATGTGCTTCTGCATCATTCATGATTGACCAGAAGCATTACCGTGGCCCAGAATCAGAGTAAACGCTCCGAAGTTCAAAGACAGTGGGGAAACATCAGGATGCCAAACTCACCCAGGATGCATCTAATGCGAGTAGTCTGATTCCTTCCTGTAGCATAGGGTTAAAAGGGTGCAACAGTGGAAAGGGGACATTGCTGATGACAACAACTGAAAATATCATTTTGATCAATTCCCAAATAACAATCATAGGGAAGAATTTGTTACATTGCCTTTCATCTTGTCTGTGAGGATAATGGGATGATTCAGAGGTGTAGGCATTGTTTTCCTGTTACTTTTTTAAATCCATCCTCTGGATTATGTAAGCAATATTCTATTTCTAGTTAGACGACAAAAAATAATTATACCTGTCATTTCGTTCTATTGTCCCCTCCAAATTACATTGAGGTTCCAACCCCAGGTATCTATGAATGGAATCTTATTTGGAAATATGGTTTTTGTAATTGCAATCAGGATAAGATGAAATTATTAGGGCCAGCCCTAATCCTATATGACTGATGGCATTTTAAGAAGGTGAAAATACCACTGAAGAGTGGGACAGGTGGAGAGAACCTGTGATGACAGAGGCAGGAACAGGAGTGATGTTGCTGCCAGCAAGGAACATCAAGAATTGATGGTCACTGCTAGAGGCGAGGAAGAAAAAAGAAGGAAGGATTCTGTCTAGTATCTCAATGTACAAGGCTCTACTAACTCCTTGATTTCAGACTTGGAGCATCCTGAACTGTGAGAGACTCAATTTTTGTTGTTTTAAGCCACTAGGTTTGTATACTTTATTACAGCAGCCCATTAAAACTAAGACAGTATCTTTGGTTTGTTACTTTCCTTCTCGGATTTGCTGCTTTGCTGTGGTTCACAGTACAGCTGTATTTTATGGTATGAGTAGCAGTAGCATATTCTGGTTCCATTTTCCTGGCCCTGGTGCAGGACCCAGAACTGGCCACCAGTAGGCGTTCGCTTCCCTCTGCCGCCGTGTCTGGAATGTGCAGCTCAAGGGTGTCACCATCTCACCACTTCTTAAATATGGTGGCATATGCATAGTAAAATTTCTTTTTTTTTTTTAATCTTAGAGAGAGAGAGTGGGGGAGAGGGGCAGAGGGAGGGAGAGAGCGAATCTTAATCAGGCTTCACACTCTCACGGAGCCTGACATGGACCTCCATCCAACAACCCTGGGATCATGACTTGAACTGACCAGGAGTCAGACACTCAACTCTCGGTACACTGGCATAGTAAAATTTCTGGAAAAAAATGCTTTTTTTTTCAGTGCTTATCTTTGAATGATAGAATTTTCAGGATTTCTAATGATTGTTCCATTCATTGCATTTTCCATTATTACTTAAAACAAAGCACTTGGGTTTAAAGTTGGAAAAAAATTAAGAAGAAAAAATCAATATCCCCAGTAATTCCCATAAAACAAAGTGAATCAGCATCAGATGTAGACTACACCTAAAGCAAGAGTGTTTGGTAATATCGGTGGTCACACCATTAATTATTGAATCTACCAGTTGACAATCCCAATGTGTTCCTTCACTGATACAACAGATACCTAAGGAAGAGCAAGCATGTCAGTCAAATAAATCTAGTATACCTCAGTCCTGCGACCTCTCCAATCTGCAGGATGTAGTGAAAGTCATGAGAGGAAAGTACTTTCACAATGTGTTTCTCTCAGCTCTCTCTAGAAAAAGACCCTTGAACTGAGAGCAGACTCATGAGTTTGACTTCTCAGTTGGACAAACAAGGAACACACAGGGGAGGGAAAGGGGAAGACTGCATGAGATCACCCAGTGCTCCACCAGCCCACAGCCTCCAGATGGGAGATGCTTCAACAGCAGCATTCATGGAGGAGTTTAATTGTAGGCTATTTCAGTCCAGCGCCCAGGGCAACCAATACACATGGATTAAAACACCTTTGAAGCACCATTCTTATGGAAATAAAATAGTAAGTGGAAAGGTAAATATACACATGCCCAGTACTTGTAATACAAATCAACTTAAGTCTAAAATTGGATGACTCCCTAAACCAACCTAGGGATTTGGGTATTGATTTGGACACAGGAAAACAAATTCCCTGCATTCACTGTCTTTTCTCACCAGGGTGGGCCAGATTAGGTTCTGGGTGTACAGGTCTATATGTGTAGCAGTGTGAATGAAAGCCAAAAATTATGCTTGGACAAAGGGAAGATGTTTCATGTTCAGTAGACACAGACACTGTTTTGGGCTAACTGGAGATTGAGAACTCTAAGACTGAGTACAGCTGATGATAAAGTGATTGAATATAGTATGTATTGATTCTTTATAGCATGTGAAGTGAGGAAATGGGTGTGTCCTTGTTAGAAGTTCTGAAAGAGAATACATATGGCAAGGAGCCAGGAATGACAGGTTGGGATGCAATTCTGCATTTGTTCTCCTTATGTTTCTTCCTTTACCCTTTTTCAATAGGTAGCCAGGTATCTATGAATAAAACATGAGATAAACAATTAAATTCTGATTTTGAAAAATATTTCATACTAATTATAGTGAAAGTGGAAGCTATAGTCAAACCAGATACAATAATAAACTCTACCACTCATTAATTTTCTTGAAATACTGTGTTTGTACATTTCCACATTGTATTAGTTTGCTAGGACTTTTATAAAAAATGCCACAGATTGGGTGGCTTAAACAACAGAAATTTATTTTCTCACAGTTTTGGAAGCTAGAAGTCTGAGTTCAAAGTGTCAGCAAGATTGGTTTCTTCTGCAGCTTATCTCCTGGGCTTGCAGATGGCCACCTATTCATTGTACCCTCACATGGTCATGCCTAGGTCTGCTTTTTTGTGTCCTATTCCTCCCTCAACAATACCAGGTAGTAAAAGATCTGTATGCTGAAAAACTATAGAAAATGTATGAAGGAAACTGAAGAAGACAAAAAGAAATGGAAAAACATCCCATGCTCATGGATTGGGAGAACACTATTGTCAAAATGTCAATACTACCCAAAGAAATCTACACACTCAATGCAATCCCAATCAAAATTGCACTGGCATTCTTCTCAAAGTTAGAACAAACAATCCTAAAATTTTTATGGAACCACAAAGTGCTTAAGTAGCCAAAGTAATATTGAAAAAGAAAACCAAAGTGGGAGGCATCATAATCCCAGACATTAGCCTCTACTACAAACCTGTAATAAACAATACAGTATGGGATTGGCACAAAAACAGACACATAGACCAATGGAATAGAATAGAGAACCCAGAATTGGACCCACAAATATATGGCCAACTAATTTTTAACAAAGCAGGAAAGAGTATCCAATGGAAAAAAGACAGTACCTTTTTACCAAATGGTGCTGGGAGAACTGGAGAGCAACATGCAGAAGAATGAAACTAGACCACATTCTTACACCATACACAAAAATAAACTCAAAATGGATGAAAGACCTAAATGTGAGACAGGAAACCATCAAAACCCTAGAGGAAAAAACAGACAGCAACCTCTTTGACCTCAACTGCAGCAATTTCTTGTTCGGCATGTGACCAAAGGCAAGGGAATTAAAAGCAAAAATGATCTATCAGGACCTCATGAAGATAAAAAGCTTCTGTACTGCAAAGGAAACCGAAGGAATGGGAAAAGATATTTGCAAATGACATATCGGATAAATGCTTAGTATCCAAAATCTATAAAGATCTTACCAAACTCAACACCTGAAAAACAAACAATCCAGTGAAGAAATGGGCAGAAGACATGAATAGACACTTTTCCAAAGAAGATATCCAGATGACCAAAAGACACATGAAAAGATGCTCAACATCACTCCTCATCAGGGAAATACAAATCAAAACCACACTCAGATATCACCTCACACCAGTCAGAGTGGCTAAAATTAACAACGCAGGAAACAAGAGATGCTGGCGAGGATGTGGAGAAACGGGAACTCTCTTGCACTGTTAGTGGGAATGCAAACTGGTGCAGCTGCTCTGGAAAACAGTGTGGAGGGTCCTCAAAAAATTAAAATAGAACTACCCTATGACCCAGCAATAGCACTACTGAGAATTTATCCAAAGGATTACAGGAGTGCTGATTCATAGTGGCACGTACACCCCAATGTTTATAGCAGCGCTTTTAACAATAGCCCAATTATGGAAACAGCCTAAATGTCCATCAATTGAAGAATGCATAAAGAAGATGTGGTTTATATATACAGTGGAATGCTACTTGGCAATGAGAAAGAATGAAACCCTGCTATTTGCAGCAACGTGCGTGGAACTGGAGGGTATTAGGCTAAGTGAAATAAGTCAGTCAGAGAAAGACAGATATCATATACTTTCAGTCATATGTGGAAGTTGAGAAACTTAACAGAACACCATGGGGGAAGGGAATATAAATTGTTGCAGCCACGATGAAACCACTATGAAAGTTCTTCAAAAAATTAAAAACACAACTCCCATGTGATCTAGACTTTTACATCTGGATATATCTGATGAAACCAAAACATTAGCATTAAAAAATATATCAAACCCAGGTTCACTGAAGCATTACTTACAATAGTTAAGATATGGAAATAATTTCACAGTCCATCAATGGATAAATGGATAGGGAAGATTTGATATATGCAATGGAATATATTTCAGCTATAAAAAAAGAATAAGGTCTTGCCATTTGTAACATCATGGATGGATATCAAGGGCAAAATGCTAAATGAAATAAGTCAGACAAAGAAAGATAAACAGCATATGACCTCACATGTGGAATTTAAAAGAAAAAAAAAGGAAGCTGAAAGAAGAACTCATGTATTTAGAGAACACATTGGTGGTTGCTTTAGGCAGTGGCCAAGAAGTGGGCAAAAATGGGAAAGAGGTCAAGAGGTACAAACTTCCTCTTATAAAATAAATAAGTCATGAGGATGTCATGTACAGCATGGTCCTATCGTTAATAGTGTATTGTGTATGTGAAAGTTGCTAAGAGAGTGCGTCTTGAAAGTTTTCATCACACACACAAAAATCTGTAGCTATGTAAAGTGATGGATGTATGATAGACTTATTGTGGTGATTTTTTCATAATACAAATATGAATGTCAAATAACTATGTTGCACACACAAACGAACAGTTTTAGGGGATGGAGTGTTTCCTCTTCTTCACCATAATCAGGTAACTCATCTACAAAAAAATGGTACTAAAGCTAACCCAGCATATAATATGTGTACATTTCCTTCCTTGTTGTACCAAATCCCAATGACGTCTATGAGTTGTTCACGTTTAAATCCTCTCTTTTGCTACAAAGAGACCGCAGGAGTGACCCCACACATATTTGCTGAGGTTTTACAATATTACATGTTGGATATGTTTTATTGGTTTGTTCACTTCTCCTCACAATAGCTGTGTAAGATAAATTTCAATTGCCCACTTTGCAGAAGACCCACTGCAGGGTCATACATATCTACACAGAGGCATCTTTTTCATTTTCTACAGTTTATCTTTTCCCAATTAAAAGACATTATTTTATTTTATTTTATTTTTATTTTTTTAATTTTTTTAATATATGAAATTTATTGTCAAATTTGTTTGCATACAACACCAAGTGCTCATCCCAAAAGATGCCCTCTACAATAACCATCACCTACTCTCCCCTCCCTCCCGCCCCCCATCAACCCTCAGTTTGTTCTCAGTTTTTAACAGTCTCTCATGTTTGGATCTCTCCCACTCTAACCTCTTTTTTTTTTCCTTCCCCTCTTCCATGGGCTTCTATTAAGTTTCTCAGGATCCACATAAGAGTGAAAACGTATGGTATCTGTCTTTCTCTGTATGGCTTATTTCACTTAGCATCACACTCTCCAGTTCCATCCACGTTGCTACAAAGGACCATATTTCGTTCTTTCTCATTGCCACGTAGTACTCTATTGTGCATATAAACCACAATTTCCTCATCCATTCCTCAGTTGATGGACATTTAGGCTCTTTCCATAATTTGGCTATTGTTGAGAGTGCTGCTATAAACATTGGGGTACAAGTGCCCCTATGCATCAGTACTCCTGTATCCCCTGGGTAAATTCCTAGCAGTGCTACTGCTGGGTCATAGGGTAGGTCTATTTTTAATTTTTTGAGGAACCTCCACACTGCTTTCCAGAGCGGCTGCACCAATTTGCATTCCTACCAACAGTGCAAGAGGGTTCCCATTTCTCCACATCCTCACCAGCATCTATAGTCTCCTGATTTGTTCATTTTGGGCACTCTGACTGGTGTGAGGTGATACCTGAGTGTGGTTTTGATTTGTATTTCCCTGATGAGGAGCGACGTTGAGCATCTTTTCATGTGCCTGCTGGCCATCGGGATGTCTTCTTTAGAGAAGTGTCTATTCATGTATTCTGCCCATTTCTTCACTGGATTATTTGTTTTTCAGGTGTGGAGTTTGGTGAGCTCTTTATGGATTTTGGATAAAAGCCTTTTGTCCAATATGTCATTTGCAAATATCTTTTCCCATTCCGTCGGTTGCCTTTTAGTTTTGTTGATTGTTTCCTTTGCTGTGCAGAAGCTTTTTATCTTCATGAGGTCCCAATAGTTCATTTTTGCTTTTAATTCTCTTGCCTTTGGGCATGTGTCAAGTAAGAAATTGCTGCAGATGAGGTCAGAGAGGTCTTTTCCTGCTTTCTCCTCTAGGGTTTTGATGGTTTCCTGTCTCACATTCAGGTCCTTTATCCATTTTCAGTTTATTTTTGTGAATGGTGTAAGAAAGTGGTCTAGTTTCATCCTTCTGCATGTTGCTGTCCAGTTCTCCCAGCACCATTTGTTAAAGAGACTGTCTTTTTTCCAGTGGATATTCTTTCCTGCTCTGTCAAAGATTACGTGGCCATACTTTTGTGGCTCTAGTTCTGGGGTTTCAATTCTGTTCCATTGGTCTATGTGTCTGTTTTTGTGCCAATACCATGCTGTCTTGATGATTACAGCTTTGTAGTCGAGGCTTAAGTCGGGGATTGTGATGCCTTCTGCTTTGGTCTTCTGCTTCAAAATTACTTTGGCTATTTGGGGCCTTTTGTGGTTCCATACGAATTTTAGGGTTGCTTGTTCTAGCTTCGAGAAGAATGCTGGTGCAATTTTTACTGGGATTGCATTGAATGTGTAGATAGCTTTAGGTAGTATTGACATTTTAACAATATTTATTCTTCCAACGCATGAGCACAGAATGTTTTTCCATTTCTTTGTTTCTTCTTCAATTTCCTTCATAAGCTTTCTATAGTTTTCAGCATACAGATCTTTTACATCTTTGGTTAGATTTATTCCTAGGTATTTTATGCTTCTTGGTGCAATTGTGAATGGGATCAGTTTCTTTATTTGTCTTTCTGTTGCTTCATTGTTAGTGTATAAGAATGCAACTGGTTTCTGTCAATTGATTATGTATCCTGCAACTTTGCTGAATTCATGTATCAGTTCTAGCAGACTTTTGGTGGAGTCTATCAGATTTTCCATGGATAATATCATGTCATTTGCAAAAGTGAAAGCTTGACTCCATCTTTGCCAATTTTGATGCCTTTGATTTCCTTTTGTTGTCTGATGGCTGATGCTAGAACTTCCAACACTATGTTAAACAACAGCTGTGAGTGGACATCCCTGTCGTGCTCCTGATCTCAGGGAGAAAGCTCTCAGTTTTTCCCCATTGAGGATGATACTAGCTGTTGGTTTTTCATAAATGGCTTTTATGATGTTTAAGTATGTTCCTTCTATCCCGACTTTCTCGAGGGTTTTTTTTTTTTATGAAATTTATTGACAAATTGGTTTCCATACAACACCCAGTGCTCATCCCAAAAGGTGCCCTCCTCAATACCCATCACCCACCCTCCCCTCCCTCCCACCCCCCATCAACCCTCAGTTTGTTCTCAGTTTTTAACAGTCTCTTATGCTTTGGCTCTCTCCCACTCTAACCTCTTTTTTTTTTTCCTTCCCCTCCCCCATGGGTTCCTGTTAAGTTTCTCAGGATCCACATAAGAGTGAAACCATATGGTATCTGTCTTTCTCTGTATGGCTTATTTCACTTAGCATTACACTCTCCAGTTCCATCCACGTTGCTACAAAGGGCCATATTTCATTTTTTCTCATTGCCACATAGTATTCCATTGTGTATATAAACCACAATTTCTTTATCCATTCATCAGTTGATGGACATTTAGGCTCTTTCCATAATTTGGCTATTGTTGAGAGTGCTGCTATGAACATTGGGGTACAAGTGCCCCTATGCATCAGTACTCCTGTATCCCTTGGATAAATTCCTAGCAGTGCTATTGCTGGGTCATAGGGTAGGTCTATTTTTAATTTTCTGAGGAACCTCCACACTGCTTTCCAGAGCGGCTGCACCAATTTGCATTCCCACCAACAGTGCAAGAGGGTTCCCGTTTCTCCACATCCTCTCCAGCATCTATAGTCTCCTGATTTGTTCATTTTGGCCACTCTGACTGGCGTGAGGTGATACCTGAGTGTGGTTTTGATTTGTATTTCCCTGATAAGGAGCGACGCTGAACATCTTTTCATGTGCCTGTTGGCCATCTGGATGTCTTCTTTAGAGAAGTGTCTATTCATGTTTTCTGCCCATTTCTTCACTGGGTTATTTGTTTTTCGGGTGTGGAGTTTGGTGAGCTCTTTATAGATTTTAGATACTAGCCCTTTGTCCGATATGTCATTTGCAAATATCTTTTCCCATTCCGTTGGTTGCCTTTTAGTTTTGTTGGTTGTTTCCTTTGCTGTACAGAAGCTTTTTATCTTCATAAGGTCCCAGTAATTCACTTTTGCTTTTAATTCCCTTGCCTTTGGGGATGTGTCGAGTAAGAGATTGCTACGGCTGAGGTCAGAGAGATCTTTTCCTGCTTTCTCCTCTAAGGTTCTGATGGTTTCCTGTCTCACATTTAGGTCCTTTATCCATTTTGAGTTTATTTTTGTGAATGGTGTGAGAAAGTGGTCTAGTTTCAACCTTCTGCATGTTGCTGTCCAGTTCTCCCAGCACCATTTGTTAAAGAGGCTGTCTTTTTTCCATTGGATGTTCTTTCCTGCTTTGTCAAAGATGAGTTGGCCATACGTTTGTGGGTCTAGTTCTGGGGTTTCTATTCTATTCCATTGGTCTGTGTGTCTGTTTTTGTGCCAATACCATGCTGTCTTGATGATGACAGCTTTGTAGTAGAGGCTAAAGTCTGGGATTGTGATGCCTCCTGCTTTGGTCTTCTTCTTCAAAATTCCTTTGGCTATTCGGGGCCTTTTGTGGTTCCATATGAATTTTAGGATTGCTTGTACTAATTTCGAGAAGAATGCTGGTGCAATTTTGATTGGGATTGCATTGAATGTGTAGATAGCTTTGGGTAGTATTGACATTTTGACAATATTTATTTTTCCAATCCATGAGCAGGGAATGTCTTTCCATTTCTTTAAGTCTTCTTCAATTACCTTCATAAGCTTTCTATAGTTTTCAGCATACAGATCCTTTACATGTTTGGTTAGATTTATTCCTAGGTATTTTATGCTTCTTGGTGCAATTGTGAATGGGATCAGTTTCTTTATTTGTCTTTCTGTTGCTTCATTGTTAGTGTATAAGAATGCAACTGATTTCTGGACATTGATTTTGTATCCTGCAACTTTGCTGAATTCATGTATCAGTTCTAGCAGACTTTTGGTGGAGTCTATCGGATTTTCCATGTATAATATCATGTCATCTGCAAAAAGCGAAAGCTTGACTTCATCTTTGCCAATTTGGATGCCTTTGATTTCCTTTTGTTGTCTGATTGCTGATGCTAGAACTTCCAGCACTATGTTAAACAACAGCGGTGAGAGTGGGCATCCCTGTCGTGTTCCTGATCTCAGGGAAAAAGCTCTCAGTTTTTCCCCGTTGAGGATGATGTTAGCTGTGGGCTTTTCATAAATGGCTTTTATGATCTTTAAGTATGTTCCTTCTATCCCGACTTTCTCAAGGGTTTTTATTAAGAAAGGGTGCTGGATTTTGTCAAAGGCCTTTTCTGCATCGATTGACAGGATCATATGGTTCTTCTCTTTTTTTTTGTTAATGTGATGTATCACGTTGATTGATTTGCGAATGTTGAACCAGCCCTGCATCCCAGGAATGAATCCCACTTGATCATGGTGAATAATTCTTTTTATATGCTGTTGAATTCGATTTGCTAGTATCATATTGAGAATTTTTGCATCCATATTCATCAGGGATATTGGGCTGTAGTTCTCTTTTTTTACTGGGTCTCTGTCTGGTTTAGGAATCAAAGTAATACTGGCTTCATAGAATGAGTCTGGAAGTTTTCCTTCCCTTTCTATTTCTTGGAATAGCTTGAGAAGGATAGGTATTATCTCTGCTTTAAATGTCTGGTAGAACTCCCCTGGGAAGCCATCTGGTCCTGGACTCTTATTTGTTGGGAGATTTTTGATAACCGATTCAATTTCTTCGCTGGTTATGGGTCTGTTCAAGCTTTCTATTTCCTCCTGATTGAGTTTTGGAAGAGTGTGGGTGTTCAGGAATTTGTCCATTTCTTCCAGGTTGTCCAATTTGTTGGCATATAATTTTTCATAGTATTCCCTGATAATTGTTTGTATCTCTGAGGGATTGGTTGTAATAATTCCATTTTCATTCATGATTTTATCTATTTGGGTCATCTCCCATTTCTTTTTGAGAAGCCTGGCTAGAGGTTTGTCAATTTTGTTTATTTTTTCAAAAAACCAACTCTTGGTTTCGTTGATCTGCTCTACAGTTTTTTTAGATTCTATATTGTTTATTTCTGCTCTGATCTTTATTATTTCTCTTCTTCTGCTGGGTTTAGGCTGCCTTTGCTGTTCTGCTTCTAGTTCCTTTAGGTGTGCTGTTAGATTTTGTATTTGGGATTTTTCTTGTTTCTTGAGATAGGCCTGGATTGCAATGTATTTTCCTCTCAGGACTGCCTTCGCTGCGTCCCAAAGTGTTTGGATTGTTGTATTTTCATTTTCGTTTGTTTCCATATATTTTTTGATTTCTTCTCTAATTGCCTGGTTGACCCACTCATTCGTTAGTAGGGTGTTCTTTAACCTCCACGCTTTTGGAGGTTTTCCAGACTTTTTCCTGTGGTTGATTTCAAGCTTCATAGCATTGTGGTCTGAAAGTATGCATGGTATAATTTCAATTCTTGTAAACTTATGAAGGGTTGTTTTGTGACCCAGTATATGATCTATCTTGGAGAATGTTCCATGTGCACTCGAGAAGAAAGTATATTCTGTTGCTTTGGGATGCAGAGTTCTAAATATATCTGTCAAGTCCATCTGATCCAATGTCTCATTCAGGGCCCTTGTTTCTTTATTGACTGTGTGTCTAGATGATCTATCCATTTCTGTAAGTGGGGTGTTAAAGTCCCCTGCAATTACCACATTCTTATCAATAAGGTTGCTTCTGTTTATGAGTAATTGTTTTATATACTTGGGGGCTCCGGTATTCGGCGCATAGACATTTATAATTGTTAGCTCTTCCTGATGGATACACCCTGTAACTATTATATAATGTCCTTCTTCATCTCTTGTTACAGCCTTTAATTTAAAGTCTAGTTTGTCTGATATAAGTATGGCTACTCCAGCTTTCTTTTGGCTTCCAGTAGCATGATAAATAGTTCTCCATCCCCTCACTCTGAATCTAAAGGTGTCCTCAGGTCTAAAATGAGTCTCTTGTAGACAGCAAATAGATGGGTCTTGTTTTTTTATCCATTCTGATACCCTATGTCTTTTGGTTGGCGCATTTAATCCGTTTACATTCAGTGTTATTATAGAAAGATACGGGTTTAGAGTCATTGTGATGTCTGTATGTTTTATGCTTGTAGTGATGTCTGTGGTACTTTGTCTCACAGGGTCCCCCTTAGGATCTCTTGTAGGGCTGGTTTAGTGGTGACAAATTCCTTCAGTTTTTGTTTGTTTGGGAAGACCTTTATCTCTCCTTCTATTCTAAATGACAGACTTGCTGGATAAAGGATTCTCGGCTGCATATTTTTGCTGTCTAGCACCCTGAAAATCTCGTGCCAATTCTTTCTGGCCTGCCAAGTTTCAAAAGAGAGATCAGTCACGAGTCTTATAGGTCTCCCTTTATATGTGAGGGCACGTTTACCCCTTGCTGCTTTCAGAATTTTTTCTTTATCCTTGTATTTTGCCAGTTTCACTATGATATGTCGTGCAGAAGATCAATTCAAGTTACGTCTGAAGGGAGTTCTCTGTGCCTCTTGGATTTCAATGCCTTTTTCCTTCCCCAGTTCAGGGAAGTTCTCAGCTATGATTTCTTCAAGTACCCCTTCAGCACCTTTCCCTCTCTCTTCCTCCTCTGGGATACCAATTATGCGTATATTATTTCTTTTTAGTGTATCACTTAGTTCTCTAATTTTCCCCTCATACTCCTGGATTTTTTTATCTCTCTTTTTCTCAGCTTCCTCTTTTTCCATAACTTTATCTTCTAGTTCACCTATTCTCTCCTCTGCCTCTTCCATCCGAGCTGTGGTGGTTTGCATTTTGTTTTGCATTTCATTTAAAGCGTTTTTCAGCTCCTCGTGACTGTTCCTTAGTCCCTTGATCACTGTAGCAAGAGATTCTCTGCTGTCCTGTGTACTGTTTTCCAGCCCAGCGATTAATTTTATGACTATTATTCTAAATTCACTTTCTGTTATATTATTTAAATCCTTTTTGATCAGCTCATTAGCTGTTGTTATTTCCTGGAGATTCTTCTGAGGGGAATTCTTCCGCTTGGTCATTTTGGATAGTCCCTGGTGTGGTGTGGACCTGCAGGGCACTTCCCCTGTGCTGTGGTGTATAACTGGAGTTGGTGGGCGGGGCCGCAGTCAGTCCTGATGTCTGCCCCCAGCCCACCGCTGGGGCCACAGTCAGACTGGTATGTGCCTTCTCTTCCCCTCTCCTAGGGGCGGGATTCACTGTGGGGTGGCGTGGCCCGTCTGGGCTACTTGCACACTGCCAGGCTTGTGATGCTGGGGATCTGGCGTATTAGCTGGGGTGGGAAGGCAAGGTGCACGGCGGGAGGGGGGGCAGGCTTAGCTCGCTTCTCCTTAGGTGATCCACTTCAGGAGGGGCCCTGTGGCAGCCCGAGGGAGTCAGATCCGCTGCCGGAGGTTTGGCTCCACAGAAGCACAGAGTTGGGTGTTTGCGCGGAGCCAGCAATTTCCCTGGCCGGAACCAGTTCCCTTTGGGATTTTGGCTGGGGGATGGGCGGGGGAGATGGCGCTGGCGAGCGCCTTTGTTCCCCGCCAAACTGAGCTCTGTCGTCCGGGGGCTCCGCAGCTCACCCTCCCTTTGTCCTCCAGCCTTCCCGCTTTCAGAGCACAGCTGTTAACTTATGACCTCCCAGACGCTGTCGCGCTTGCTGTTGGAACACAGTCCGTTAGGCCCCTCCGCTTTTGCAAGCCAGACTCGAGGGCTCTGCTTGGCCGGCGAGCCGCCCCTCCGCCCCGGCTCCCTCCCGCCAGTCCGTGGAGCGCGCACCGCCTCGCCGCCCTTCCTACCCTCTTCCGTGGGCCTCTCGTCTGCACTTGGGTCCGGTGACTCCATTCTGCTAATCCTCTGGCGGTTTTCTGGGTTATTTAGGCAGGTGTAGGTGGAATCTAAGTGATCAGCAGGACGCGCGGTGAGCCCAGCGTCCTCCTAAGCCGCCATCTTCCTGCGCCTCTTCCCGAGGGTTTTTATTAAGAAAGGTTGCTGAATTTTGTCAAATGCTTTTTCTGCATCGATTGACAGTATCATATGCTTCTTCTCTTTTCTTTTATTAATGTGATATATCACATTGATTGATTTGCGAATGTTGTACCAGCCCTGCATCCCAGGAATGAATCCCACTTGATCATGGTGAATAATTCTTTTTATATGCTGTTGAATTCGATTTGCTACTATCTCATTGAGAATTTTTGCATCCATATTCATCAGGGATATTGGGCTGTAGTTCTCTTTTTTTACTGGGTCTCTGTCTGGTTTAGGAATCAAAGTAATACTGGCTTCCTAGAATGAGTCTGGAAGTTTTCCTTCCCTTTCTATTTTTTGGAATAGCTTGAGAAAGATAGGTATTATCTCTGCTTTCAATGTCTGGCAGGACTCCCCTGGGAAGCCATCTGTTCCTGGACTCTTATTTGTTGGGACATTTTTGATAACTGATTCCATTTCTTTGCAGGTTATGGGTCTGTTCAAGCTTTCTATTTCCTCCTGATTGAGTTTCGGAAGTGTGTGGGTGTTTAGGAATTTGTCCATTTCTTCCAGGTTGTCCAGTTTGTTGGCATATAATTTTTCATAGTATTCCCCTGATAATTGCTTGTATCTCTGAAGGATTGGTTGTAATAATTGCTTTTTCATTCATGATTTTATCTACTCGGGTCATCTCCCTTTTCTTTTTGAGAAGCCTGGCTAGAGGTTTATCAATTTTGTTTATTATTTCAAAAAACCAACTCTTGGTTTCGTTGACCTGCTCTACAGGTTTTTTAGATTCTATATTGTTTATTTCTGCTCTGATCTTTATTATTTCCCTTCTTCTGCTGGATTTAGGCTGTCCTTGCTGTTCTGCTTCTATTTCCTTTAGGTGTGCTGTTAGATTTTGTATTTGGGATTTTTCTTGTTTCTTGAGACAGGCCTGGATTGCAATGTATTTTCCTCTCAGGACTGCCTTTGCTGCATCCCAAAGCATTTGGATTGTTGTATTGTCGTTTTCGTTTGTTTCCATATATTTTTAAATTTCTTCTCTAAGTTCCTGGTTGACCCATTCATCCTTTAGTAACGTGTTCTTTAACCTCCATGCTTTTGGAGGTTTTCCAGACTTTTTCCTGTGGTTGATTTCAAGCTTCATAGCATTGTGGTCTGAATGTATGCATGGTATGATCTCAATTCTTGTATACTTATGAAGGGCTGTTTTGTGACCCAGTATGTGATCTATCTTGGAGAATGTTCCATGTGCACTCGAGAAGAATGTATATTCGGTTGCTTTGGGGTGCAGAGTTCCAAATATATCTGTCAAGTCCATCTGATCCAATGTATCATTCAGGGCCCTCGTTTCTTTATTGACCGTGTGTCTAGATAATCTATCCATTTCTGTAAGCGGAGTATTAAAGTCCCCTGCAATTACCACATTCTTATCAGTAAGGTTGCTTATGTTTGCGAGTGATTATTTTATATATTTGGGGGCTCCTGTATTCGGCACATAGACATTTATACTTGTTAGCTCTTCCTGATGGATAGTCCCTGTAATTATTATATAATGCCCTTCTTCATTTCTTGGTACAGCTTTTGATTTAAAGTCCTGTTTGTCTGTTATACGTATGGCTACTCCAGCTTTCTTTTGACTTCCAGTAGCAGGATAGATTGTTCTCCATTCCCTCACTCTCAATCTGAAGGTGTCCTCAGGTCTAAAATGAGTCTCTTGTAGACACCAAATAGATGGGTCTTGTTTTTTTACCCATTCTGATACCCTATGTTTTTTGGTTGGCGCATTTAGTCCATTTACGTTCAGTGTTATTATAGAAAGATATGGGTTTAGAGTCATTGTGATGTCCATAGGTTTCATGCTTGTAGCGATGTCTCTGGTACTTTGTCTCACAGGATCCCCCTTAGGATCTCTTGTAGGGCTGGTTTAGTGGTGATGAATTCCTTCAGTTTTTGTTTGTTTGGGAAGACCCTTATCTCTCTTTCTATTCTGAATGACAGACTTGCTGGATAAAGGATTCTCAGCTGCATATTTTTTCATTCCTCACCTTGAAGATTTCCTGCCATTTCTTTCTGGCCTGCCAAGGTTCAGTAGAGAGATCGGTCACGAGTCTTATAGGTCTCCCTTTATATGTTAGAGCATGTTTATCCCTAGCTGCTTTTAGAATTTTCTCTTTATCCTTGTATTTTGCCAGTTTCACTATGATATGTCATTCAGAAGATCAATTCAAGTTATGTCTGAAGGCAGTTCTCTGTGCCTCTTGGATTTCAATGCCTTTTTCCTTCCCCAGATCTGGGAAGTTCTCAGCTATTATTTCTTCAAGTACACCTTCAGCACCTTTCCCTCTCTCTTCCTCCTCTGGGATATCAATTATGTCTAGATTATTTCTCTTTAGTGCATCACTTAGTTCTCTAATTTTCCCCTCATACTCCTGATTTTTTTATCTCTCTTTTTCTCAGCTTCCTCTTTTTCCATAATTTTATCTTCTAGTTCACCTATTCTCACCCCTGCCTCTTCAGTCTGAGCCGTGTTTTTTTCCAGTTTATTTTGCAGCTCGTTTATAGCATTTTAGCTCCTCCTGACTGTTCCTTAGTCCCTTGATCTCTGTAGCAATAGATTCTCTTCTGTCCTCTATACTGTTTTCAAGCCCAGCGTTTAATTTTATGACTATTATTCTAAATTCATTTTCTGTTATATTGTTTAAATCCTTTTTGATCAGTTCATTAGCTGTTATATTTCCTGGAGATTCTTTTGAGGGGAATTCTTCCATTTTGTCATTTTGCAGAGTCCCTGGAGTGGTGCAGAAGTGCAAGTCACTTCCCCTGTGCTGTCTTGAATAACTTGCGATGGTGGGATGGGCTGCAGTCAGACCTAATATCTGCCCCCAGCCCACTGCTGGGGCCACAGTCGGACTGGTGTGTACCTTCTCTTCCCCACTCCTAGGGGCGGGATTCACTGTGGGGTGGCATGGCCCATCTGGGCTACTTACACACTGCAAGTCTTGTCATGCTGGGAACTGGCGCCTTAGCTGGGGTGGATTTGTAAGGTGCACAGGGGTGGGAGGGGCAGGCTCAGCTCGTTTATCCTTAGGTGATCCACTTGGGGAGGGGCCCTGTGGCATGGGGAGGGAGTCACACTCACTGCTGAAGGGATGGATCCACAGAAGCACAGTGTTGGTTGTTTGCGCGGAGCAAGCAAGTTCCCTGGCAGGAACTGTTTCCTTTGGGATTTTGGCTGGGGGATGGGTGAGGGAGTTGGCACTGGCGAGTGCCTTTGTTTCCCACCAAGCTGAGCTCTGTTATCCAGGGCTCAATAACTCTCCCTCCCATTGTCCTCTAGTCTTCCCGCTCTCTGAGCAGAGCTGTTAAATTATAACCTTCCAGATGTTACGTCCTGCTTGCTGTCAGAACACACTCCATCCAGCCCCTCCGCTTTTGCAAGCCAGACTCGGGGTCTCTGCTTGGCCGGCGGGCTGCCCCTCCGCCCCGGCTCCCTCCCGCCAGTCCATGTAGCGCGCACCGCCTCTCTTCCCTTCCTACCCTCTTCCATGATCCTCTCATCTCTGCTTGGCTCCAGAGAATCCGCTCTGCTAGTCTTCTGGCAGTTTTCTGGGTTATTTAGGCAGGTGTAGGTGGAATTTAAGTGATCAGCAGGACGTGGTGAGCCCAGCATCCTCCTACATCACCATCTTCCCTCAGTCTCTCAGCTATGATTTCTTCAAGTACACCTTAAGCCCCTTGCCCTGTCTCTTCCTCCTCTGGAATACCAATTATGCATAGATTATTTCTCTTTAGTGTATCACGTAGTTCTCTAATTGTCCCCTCATTATCCTGGATTTTTTTATCTCTCTTGTTCTCAGCTTCCTCTTTTTCCATAATTTTACCTTCTAGTTCACCTATTCTCTTCTCTGCCTCTTCAATCCGAGCTGTGATCACCTCCATTTTATTTTGCAGCTCATTTATAGCATTTTTTAGCTCTTCCTGGCTGTTTCTTAGTCCCTTGATATCTGTGGCAATAGATTCTCTGCTGTCCTCTATACTTGTGACTATTATTTTAAATTCACTTTCTGTTGTATTGTTATATTGTTTCTGTTTATAATTGTTTACTAATTTTCTGTCTTTCATTTCTTTTTGTTGTTGATTACTGTGGCTAGGACTTCCAGTGCTAAGTTGAATAACAGTGATGAGAGTGAACATCCCTGTTGTGTTCCTGATTGTAAAGGAAAAGCTCTCAGTTTTTCCACAATGATAATGGTATCAACTATGAGTTTTTCATATATGGCCTTTATTATGTTCAGGTATGTTTTCTCTAAACCTACGTTTGTTGAGGTTTCTTTTTTTTTTTCATGAATGGATGTTGTATTTTGTCAAATGCCTTTTCTGCACCTCTTGAAATGATAATATGGGTCTTATCCTCTTCTAATTGATGTGATGTATCACATTGATTGATTTGCAAATATTGAACCACCCTGGCCACCCAGGTATAAATCCCACTTGATCGTGGTGAATGATTCTATTTAATGTAATGTTAGATTAGATTACCTCATATTTTGTTGGGGATTTTTGTATTTATGTACATCAGAGATATTGGCCAGTAGTTACCACTTCTTTTAGAGTCTTTATCTAGTTTTGGTATCAAAACTTTTGGACCATAGAATGAATTCTATTTTTTTGGAACAATTTTAGGAAAATATTTATTAATTCTGTTTTTTTTTGAGACTGGGAAGCCACATGTTTAAGCTTTATACATGCTTTGCTTCTATGTTTTTTTTTTTTACTTTTTAACTTTTTAGAATTTAAACCCAAGTTAGTTAACATATAGTGTAGTAATAATTTCAAGAATAGAATTTAGTAATTCATCACTTACATATAACACCCAGTGTTCATCCCAACCAGTTTCCTCTTTATTGCCCCTCACCCCATTAACCCTTCCCCCCATTCCAACACACTGCCAGCAAACCGGTTTTTTTCTCTCTATTTGAGTCTCTTATGGTTTGCCTCCTTCTCTGTTTTTATATTATTTTTGTTTCCCTTTCATTATGTCCATCTGTTCATTTCTTACATTCCACATATGAGTGAAATCATATATTTGTCTTTTTCTGCCTGATTTATTTCACTTAGCATAATACACTCTAGTTCCACCCATGTTGTTTCAAATAGCAAGATTTCATTCTTTTTGATCACCCTGTAATATTCCATTATATATATATATATATATATATATATATATATATATATATCATATACAACTTCTTTATCCATTCATCAGTCATTGGACATTTGGGCTCTTTCCATACGTTGGCTTTTGTCAATAGTGATGCTATAATCATTAGAGTGAATGTGCCCTTTTGAATCAGCACTCCTGCATCCTTTGGAGAAATGCCTGGTAGTGCAATTGCTGGGTCATAGGGTAGTTTTATTTTTAGTTTTTAATTTTTTTGAGGAGCCTCCATACTGTTTTCCAGAGCCGCTGCACCAGTTTGCATTCCCACCAGGAGTACAAAAGTGTTCTTCTTTCTCCACATCGTAGTCAACATCTGTTGTCTCCTGAGTTAATTTTAACCATTCTGACAGGAATGAGGTGGTATTTCATTGTGGTTTTGATTTGTATTTCCCTGTTGATGAGTGATGTTGAGCACTTTTTCATATTCTGTCAACAATCTGGATGTCTTCTTTGGAAAAGTGTCTATTCATGTCTTTTGTCTATTTCTTCACTGGATTATTTTTGGGGAGAGGGTGTTGAGTTTCATAAGTTCCTTATAGATTTTGGACACTAACCCTTTATCCAATATGTCATTTGCAAATATCTTCTCCCATTCTGTCAGTTGCCTTTTAGTTTTGTTGATTGATTTCTTTACTGTGCAGAAGCTTTTTATATAATTTTTTAAATTTTTTAAATTTTATTTAAATCCAAGTAGTTAACATGTAGTGTAATAATGATTTCAGTAGTAGAATTTACTCATTCATCACTTAAATATAACACCCAGTGCTCATCCCAACAAGTGTCCTCCCTAATGCCCTTCACCCACATAGACCATCCCCCCTCCCAACGCCTCCAGCAACCCTCAGTTTGTTCTTTGCATTTTGGAGTCTGTTATGGCTTGCCTTCCTCTTTGTTTTTACCTTTTGTTCCTTCCCTTCCTTTATGTTCATCTGTTTTGTTTCTTAAATTCTACATAAGAGTGAAATCACATGACATTTCTCTTTCTCTTCTTTATTTTGCTTGGCATAATACACTCTAGTTCCATCCATGTTATTGGAAATGGCAAGGTTTCATTCTTTTTCATCACCAAGCAATATTCCATTTTAAATATATATATATATATATGAGATATATCTCACATCTTCTTTATCCATTCATCAGTTGATGGACTGTGTTCTTTCCATAATTTGACTATTGTTGATAATGCTGCCATAAACATTGGGATGCATGTGCCCCCTCAAATCAGCCCTCCTGTATCCTTTGGATAAATTCCTGGTAGTGCAAATGGTGGGTCATAGGGCAGTTATATTTTTAATTTTTTGAGGAATCTCCATACTGTTTCCGGGGTGGCTGCACCAGTTGGCATTCCCACCAGCAGTACATAAGTGTCCCCTTTTCTCTGCATCCTCGCCAACATCTGTTGTTTCTTGAGTTGTTAATTTTACCCATCCTGAGAGATGTGAGGTGGCATTTCACTGTGGTTTTGATTTGTATTTCCCTGATAATGAGTGATGTTGAGCATCTTTTCATGTGTTTGTAAGCCATTTGTATGTCTTCTTTGGAAAAAAAAATGCCTATTCATGTCTTCTGCTCATTTCTTTACTGGATTATTTGTTTTTTGTTTTTTTTTTTTTTTGTTTTTTGTTTTTTGGATTTTGAGTTTGACGGGTTCTTTATAGATTTTGGATACAAACCCTTTATTAGATGTGTCATTTGCGAATATCTTCTGCCATTCCGTTGCTTCTGTTTTAGTTTTGTTGATTGTTTCCTTCATAGTGCAGAAGCTTTTTGTCTTGATGAGGTCCCAATAGTTATCTTGATTAAGCCACATACTTCATGTTTGCTTTTGTTTCCCTTGCCTCTGGAGACGTGTCTAGTAAGAAATTGCTAGAGCCAGGGTCAAAGAGGTTGCTGCCTGTGTTGTCCTCCAGGATTTTGATGGTTTCCTATCTCACATTTATTGAATGGATGCCAAAAGAAAGCCCGAGTAGTGATACTATTATTGGACAAACTAGACTTTAAAGAAAAGACTGTAACAATAGAAAAAGAAGGGCACTCAATTATAACAAAAGAAAAAAACTCAACAAGAAGATATAAGAATTGTAAATATTTATGCACTCAACATGGGAACACCCATATACATAAAACTGTTAATAGCAAACATAAAGGCACTAATCGAAAGTAATACAATCATAGTAGGGGACTTTACCACCCTACTTACACCAATGAACAGATCATCTATACAGAAAATCAACAAGGAAGCAATGGCTTTGAATAACACACTGGAACAGATGGATTTAACATCTATATTCAGAACATTTTATCCTAAAACAGCAGAATACACATTTTTTCGAGTGCACACAGAACATTCTCCAGAATAGATCACATATTAGCCCCAAACCCTGCCTCAACAAATGCAATAAGATCGACATCATACCATTCAACTTTTCTGACCACAATTCTATGAAACTAGAAGTCAACTGCAATAAAAAAATTCTGAAAAGACCACAAATACAGCGAGGTTAAATAATATGCTAATAAACAGTGAATGGGTCAGCCAGTAAATAAAAGAAGAAAGAATGAAATAAATGGAAACAAACAAAAACTGAAAACAAAACAGTCCGAAAAAAATTGGACGCAGCAAAAGATGTTCTAAGAGGGAACTTTTAACAATACAGGCCTATATCAAGAAGCAAGAAAAATCTCAGATAAAAAAGCCTAAACTTACACATAAGGGAGCTATAAAGAGAACAAGAAACAAAGCATAAAACCAACAGAAGAAAGAGAATAATAAAGATTATTGCAGAAATAAATGATATAGAAACTAAAAAAAATACAACAGATCAATGAAATCTTGAGTTGGTTCTTTGCAAGATCAATATTATTGATCAATCTCTAACCAGATATCAAGAAAAAGGGGGAAAGGACCTAAGAATAAAATCACAAATAAAGAGAAATAACAAACAACACCATGAATACAAACAGTTGCAAGAGAATATTATGAAAAACTATGTGCCTACAAATTGTATAACCTAGAAGAAATGGATAAATTCATAGAAACATACAAATTACCAAAACTGAGACAGGAAGAAATAGAAAATTGGAACAGACTAATGGTCAGCAAAGAAATTAAATCATAAATTAAAAAAAATCCCAATAAACAAAAGTCCAAGGCCAGATGGCATCCCAGGGGAGTTCTACCAAACATCTAAAAAAGAGTCAATATCTGTTCTTCTCAAGCTTCTCAAAAATAGAGAAGGAAGTAAAACTTCCAAACTCATTTTATGAAGCCAGACTTATCCTGATACCAAAACCAGATAAAGACACCACAAAAAAGAGAATTACAAGCCAATATCTCTGATGAACATAGATGCAAATATCCTCAACAAAATAATAGGAAACCAAATCCAACAATACATTAAAGAAAATCATTCGCCATGATCAAGTGGGATTTATTCCTGGGTTGCAAGAGTTGTTCAATTTGTACAAATAAATCATGTGACACATCAATCAATAAGTGAAAGCCTAAGAGTCATACGATCATCTCAATAGATGCATAAAAAGCATTTGGAAATGTACAACATCTATTCCTGATAAAAACAGTCAACAAAGTAAATTTAGGGGGAACATACCTCAACATAATGAAGGCCATATAAGAACCCTGCCACAAACACACACACACACACACACACACACACACACACACACAAAACCCGTGGCTATCATTATCCTCAATGGGGAAAAATTGAAAGCTTTTCCCTAAGGTCAAGAAAAGGACAAGGGTGTCCACTCTCACCATTTTTAGTTAACATTGTACGGGATGTCTTAGCCACAGCAATCAGACAACAAAAAGAAAAGAAAAGCTTTTAAATTGTTAAGGAAGAAGTAAAATTTTCACCATGTGCAGGTGACAACTCTATATAGAAAATCCAAAGACACTCCATCAGGAAACTGCTAGAACTCATAAATGAATTCAGTTAAGTCACAGGACACAACATCAAGACACGGAAAGCTGTTGCATTTCTATACACTGATAATGAAGGAGCAGAAAAAGTAAGATAACAATTCAATTTATAATTGCATCAAAAATAACAAGATACCTAAGAGTAAACCTAACCAAAGAGGTGAAAGACTTGTGCTCTGAAAACTATAAAGCACTGATAAAAGAAATTGAAAAGAACACAAAAAATGGAAATACATTCCATGATCTTAGATTGGAAGAACAAATATTGTTAAAACATCTATACTACCCAATGCAATCTACACATTTGATGAAATCCTTATCAAAATACCAACAGCATTTTTCACAGAAGTAGAAAAAGCAATCCTAAAATTTGTACGGAACTACAAAGGACTCCAAATATCTAAAGCAATCTTGAAAAAGAAAAGAAAATCTGAAAGCATCAAAATTATGGACTTCCAGTTATATTACAAAGCTGTAGTAATCAAAAGATTATGTCAGCTGTACAAATATAGACACATAAATCAATGGAACAGAACAGAAAACCCAGAAATAAACCCACAAGCATATGTTCAATTAATCTTTGACAAAGCAGGAAAGAATATCCAATGGAAAAAGACATTCTCTTCATCAAATGGTGTTGGTACAACTGGACAACAACATGCAAAATTAAGGACAACTGTATTACAGCATACACAAAAATAAATTCAAAATGTCCCAAAGACCTAAATATGAGACCAGAAACCATAAAAATCCTAGAAGAGAACAGACAGTAACTTCTTTGATGTTGGCTGAAGCAACTTTTTTTCTAGGTAGGTCTCCTGAGGCAAGGGAAACAAAAGCAAAAATAAACTATTGGTACTTCATCAAAATAAAAAGCTTCTGCACAGCGAAGGAAACAATCAATAAAGCTAAAAGGCAACTTATTGAATGGGAGAAGATATTTGCAAATGACACATCTAATGAAGGGTTTGTGTTCAAAATCTATAAAGAACCTATCAAACTCAACACCCAAAACACAAATAATCCTTTTAAAGAAGATCAGGGTACACGAATAAATATTTTTTTCCAAAGAAGACATACAAATGGCTAACAGACACGTGAAAAGATACTCAACATCACTCATTATCAGGGAAATACAAATCAAAACCACAATGAGCTGGCACCTCACACCTGTCAAAGTGGGTAAAATTAACAACTCAGGAAACAACAGATGTTGGCAAGGATGCAGAGAAAGGGGAATCCTTTTACACTTTTGGTGGCAATACAAACTGGTGCAGTGACTCTGGAAAACAGTACAGAGATTCCTCAAACAGTTAAAAATAGAACTAACTTATGATCCAGCAATTGCTCTGTTAGATATTTACACAAATAATACAAAAGTACTAATTTGAAGGGATGCACGCACCCCAGTGTTTATAATAACATTATCAACAATAGCCAAATTATGGAAAGAGACAAGATGTCCATCCACTGATGTATGGATAAAGCAGACGTGGTATCTATAGACAATGGAATATTATTCAGTCATAAAAAAGAATGAAATTTTGCCATTTGCAATGATGTGGATGGAGCTAGAGTGTATTATGCTAAGTGAAATAAGTCAGTCAGAGACAGACAAATACCACATGATTTCACTCATATATGGAATTTAAGAAACAACAAAATGAACATGGGGGTGGAAAGAGGGGCAAACCAATAAACAGACTCTTACCTATAGAGAAAATATTGATGGTTACTAGAGGGGAGGTGGGCGGGGTTGGGGGAATGGGTTAAACAGGTGATGGATATTTTAAGGAGGGCACTTGTTGTCATGAATCGCTAAATCCTACACCTCAAAATAATATTGCACTGTGTGTTAACTAGCTAGAATTTAAATAAAAACTTAGAGAAAAAAATGGCAGTAGATATGAACAGACATTTTTCCAAGGAAGATATGTACATGGCAATTAATACGTGAAAAGGTGCTCAATATCACTAATCGTGAGGGAAATGCAAAAGACCACAATGATTTATCGCTTTTCATGTTTTACAACACTAATCATCAAAAAGTTAAGAGATGACAAGTGCTGGAAAACATGGGGAAAAGGGAAGCATGGCATCTTTTTGGCGGGAATAGAAATTGGTGCAGCAAGTATGGAAAACCTTTTGGAGGTTCTCAAAATCATAAAAATAAAGCTACCTTGTGATCCAGTAATTCAATTTGTGGATGAAAATACAATCACTAACCTGAAATGATATATGCACCCCCATATTAATTACAGCATTATTAATAATAAAAACAATATGGAAACAACCTCAATGTCCATCAATGGGACAATAGAAAACTTACACACACACACAGACACACACAGACACACACACACACACACACACACACACACACACACACACACCATGGAATATTATTTAGCCATAAAAAATGAAATACTTCTCGTTGCAACAACATGAATGGGCCTTGAGTTCATTATGATAAATGAAATAAATCAGGCAGTGAATGAAAAACACTTTATGGTATCACTTAGATGTGCTATCAAATAAACAAATTCAGGAGTTCATGGGCATAGACAACACATGATGGTTTCTTCATGAAGGGCTGAAATGGTGCAACATGAATGAACAGCATTCAAAAGTTCAAAATTCTTTTTTTCTATCTATAGTTATGTTTATTGAAAGAATAACTATTTTTCTCACTTAATTCACTAACAGTTCCATTTTAATAAGTGCTACTATGTACATACCCAATAGATGGTTTGTAGTTAAAAAAAATCATTATTTTTCTTAGCTTTTATATTTGTAATTTTTAAAATTTTTTAAATTATTTTTTTAATTTTATTTTTTATTTTTTAAAATTTACGTCCAAATTAGTTAGCATATAGTGAAACAATGATTTCAGGAGTAGATTCCTAAATGCCCCTTGCCCATTTAGCCCATCCCCCTTCCCACAACCCCTCTAGCAACCCTCAGTTTGTTCTCCATATTTTTGAGTCTCTTCTGTTTTGTCCCCCTCCCTGTTTTTGTACTATTTTTGTTTCCATTCCCTTATGTTCATCTGCTTTTCCTCTTAAAGTCCTCATATGAGTAAAGTCATATGATTTTTGTCTTTCTCTCACTGACTTATTTCATTTAGCAGAATACCTGCCAGTTCCATCCACAAAGTTGCAAATGGCAAGATTTCATTTTTTTTTTATTGCTGAGTAATACTCCATTGTATATATACACCACATTTTCTTTATCCATTCATCCATCGATGGACATTTGGGCTCTTTCTATACTTTGTCTATTGATAGTGCTGCTATAAACATGGGGGTGCATGTGTCCCTTGAAGCAGCACACCTGTATCCTGTGGATAAATGCCTAGTAGTGCAATTGCTGGGTCATAGGGTAGTTGTATTTTTAGCTTTTTGAGGAACCTCCATACTGTTTTCCAGAGTGGCGGCACCAGCTTGCATTGCCACCAACAATGCAAAAGAGATCCTCTTTCTTTGCAGCCTTGCCAACATCTGTTGTTGCCTGAGTTGTTAATGTTAGCCATTCTGACAGGCATGAGGTGGTATCTCATTGTTGTTTTGATTTGTATTTCCCTGATGATGAGTGATGTTGAGCATTTTTTCCATGTGTCGGTTGGCCATCTGGATGTCTTCCTTGGAGAAGTGTCTATTCATGTCTTTTGCCCGTTTCTTCACTGGATTATTTGTTTTTTGGGTGTTGGGTTTGATTAGTTCTTTATAGATTTTGGATACTAACCCTTTATCTGATCTGTCATTTGCAAATATGTTCTCCCATTCTGTTGGTTGCCTTTTAGTTTTGCTGATTGTTTACTTCTCTGTGCAGGAGTTTTTTTTCTTTGTTTTTTGTTTTGTTTTGTTTTTGTTTTTGTTTTTTTGTTTTTGTTTTTTTTTGATGAGGTCCCAGTAGTTCATTTTTGCTTTTGTTTCCCTTGCCTCTGGAGACGTGTTGAGTAAGAAGTTGCTGCGGACAAGATCAAAGAGGTTTCTGCCTGCTTTCTCCTCGAGGATTCTGATGACTTCCTGTCTTACATTGAGGTCTTTCATCCATTTTTAGTTTATTTTTGTGCATGGTGTAAGAAAGTGGTCCAGGTTCATTCTTCTGCATGTCGCTGTCCAGTTTTCCCAGCACCACTTGCTGAAGAGACTGTCTTTATTCCATTGGATATTCGTTCCTGCTTTGGCAAAGATTAGTTGGCCATACGTTTTGTGGGTCCATTTCTGGGTTCTCTATTCTGTTCCTTTGATCTCAGTGTCTGTTCTTGTGCCAGTACCATACTGTCTTGATGATTACAGCTTTGTAGTATAGCTTCAAATCTGGGATGGTGATGCCTCCTGCTTTGGTTTTCTTTTTCAAGATTGCTTTGGCTATTCGGGGTCTTTTCTGGTTGCATACAAATTTTAGGATTATTTGTTCTAGCTCTGTGAAGAATGCTGGTGTTATTTTGATAGGGGTTGCATTGAATGTGTAGATTGCTTTGGGTAGTATCAACATTTTAACAATATTTGTTCTTCCTATCCAGGAGCATGGAATCTTTCCCCATTTTTTTTGCATCTTCTTCAATTTCTCTCATAAGCTTTCTATAGTTTTCAGTGTGTAGATATTTCACCTCTTTGGTTAGATTTATTCCTCGGTATTTTATGGGTTTTGGTGCAACTGTAAATGGGATCAATTCCTTGATTTCTCTTTCTGTTTCTTCATTGTTGGTGTATCGGAATGCAACCGGTTTATGTGCATTGATTTTATATCCTGCAACTTTGCTGAATTCATGAATCAATTCTAGCAGTTTTTAGTGGAATCTTTTGGGTTTTCCATATAGAGTATCATGTCATCTGCGAAGAGTGAAAGTTTGACCTCCTCCTGGCCCATTTGGTTGCCTTTTATTTCTTTGTGTTGTCTGATTGCAGAGGTGAAGACTTCCAATACTATGTTGAATAACAGTGGCGTGAGTGGACATCCCTGTCTTGTTCCTGACCTTAGGGGGAAAGCTCTCAGTTTGTCCCCTTTGAGCATGATATTAGTGTTTGGTCATTCATATATGGCTGTTATGATCTCGAGGTATGTTCCTTCTATCCCTACTTTCTTGAGGGTTTTTATCAAGAAAAGATGCTGTATTTTGTCAAATGCTTTCTCTGCATCTATTGAGAGGATCATATGGCTCTTGTCCTTTCTTTTATTGATGTGATGAATCATGTTAATTGTTTTGCAGATATTGAACCAGCCCTGCATCCCAGGTATAAGTCCCGCTTGGTCGTGGTGAATAATTTTTTTAATGTATTGTTGGATCTGGTTGGCTAACATCTTGTTGAAGATTTCTGCATCCATGTTCATCAGGGAAATTGGTCTCTAGTACTCCTTTTTAGTGTGGTCTCTGTCTGGTTTTGGAATCAAGGTAATGCTGGCTTCATAGAAAGTGTTTGGAAATTTTCCCTCCATTTCTATTTTTTGGAACAGTATCAAGAGAATTGGTGTGAGCTCTTCCTTAAATGTTTGGTAGAATTCCCCCTGGGAAGCCATCTGGCCCTGGACTCTTCTTTTTTTGGCAGATTTTTGATTACTAATTCGATTTCCTTACTGGTTATGGGTTTGTTCAATTTTTCTATTTCTTCCTGTTTCAGTTTTGGTAGTGTATATGTTCCTAGGCATTTGTCCATTTCTTCCAGATTACCCATTTTATTAGCATATAATTGCTCATAATATTCTCTTATTATTGTTTTTATTTCTACTGTGTTGGTTGTGATCTCTCCTCTTTCATTCTTGATTTTACTTATTTGGGTCCTTTCCTTTTTCTTCTTGATCAAACTGGCTACTGGTTTACCAATTTTGCTAATTCTTTCAAAGAACCAGCTTGTCGTTTCATTGATCTGTTCTATGTTTTTGTTCTCGTTTTTGTTTTTTTGTTTTTTGTTTTTTTGGTTTCTATAGCATTAATTTCTGCTCTAATCTTTTTTATTTCCAGTCTTCTTCTGTTTGGGGGTTTTAGTTGCTTTTCTTTTTCCAGCTCCTGAAGGTGTAAGGTTAGGTTGTTTATCTTAGATCTTTCTTCCTTCTTTAGGAAAGCCTGGATTGCTATATACTTTCCTCTTATGACTGCCTTTGCTGTGTCCCAGAGGTTGTGGGTTGTGGTGTGATCATTTTCATTGACTTCCATATACTTTTTAATTTCCTCTTTAACTGCTTGGTTAGCCCATTCATTCTTTAGTAGGATGTTATTCAGTCTCCAAGTATTTGTTACCTTTCCAAATTTTTTCATGTGGTTGATTTCCAGTTTCATAGCGTTGTGGTCTGAAAATATGCATGGTATGATCTCAATCTTTTTGTACTTACTTAGGGCTGATTTGTGTCCAGTGTATGGTCTATTTGGAGAACATTCATTGCCCACTGGGAAAGAATGTATATTCTGCTGCTTTAGGATGAAATGTTCTGAATATATCTGTTAAATCCATCTGGTCCAGTGTGTCATTCAAAGCCATTGTTTCCTTGTTGATTTTTTGATTAGATGATCTGTCCATTGCTGTGGGTGGGGTGTTGAAGTTTCCTACTGTTATGGTAGTACTATCGATGAGTTTTTTTTTATGTTTGTGATTAATTGATTTATATATTTGGGTGCCCCACATTTGGTGCATAAATGTTTACAATTGCTACGTCTTCTTGGTGGATAGACCCCTTGATTATGATATAATGCCCTTCTGCATCTCTTGATACAGTCTTTATTTTAAAGTCTAGATTGTCTGATATAAGTATCTGATATAAATACTCTGCCTTTCTTTGGTTGACCATTAGCATGATAGATGGTTCTCCATCCCCTTATTTTCAATCTGAAGGTGTCTTTAGGTCTACAGTGGGTCTCTTGTAAAGAGCATATAGATGGGTCTTGTTTTCTTATCCATTCTTTTACCCTATGTGTTTTGATTGGAGCATTGAGTCCATTGACTTTTAGAGTGAGTACTGAAAGATATGAATTTATTGTCATTATGATGCTTGTAGAGTTGGTGTTTCTGGTGGTGTTTTCTGTTCCTTTCTAATGTTTTGTTTCTTTTTGTATATATATATATATATATATACACACACACACACACTGTGTGTGTGTGTGTGTGTGTGTATTTTCATCTTTTCTCCCTTCAGAGAGTCCCCCTTAAAATTTCTTGCAGGGCTGGTTGAGTGGTCACAAACTCCTTTAATTTTTGTTTGCCTGGGAAACTTTTTATCTCTCCTTCTATTTTGAATGACAGCCTTGCTGGATAAAGAATTCTTGTTTGCATATTTTTCTGATTCAGCACACTGAATATATCCTGCCATTCCTTTCTGGTCTTCCAAGTTTCTGTGGATAGGTCTGCTGCAAACCTGATCTGTCTTCCCTTGTAGGTTAGGGGCTTTTTCTTCCCCTTGTTGCTTTAGTGATTCTCTCCTTGCCTGAGTATTTTGTGAATTTGACTATGATATGCCTTGTTGATGGTCGGTTTTTGTTGAATCTAATGGGGGTCCTCTGTGCTTCCTAGATTTTGATGTCTTTGTCTTTCCCCAGGTTAGGAAAGTTTTCTGCTATGATTTGCTCACATAACCCTTCTACCCCTATTTCTCTCTCTTCCTCTTCTGGGACCCCTATGATTCTGATGTTGTTCCTTTTTAATGAGTCACTGATGTCTCTAATGGTAAAATCATGCTCTTTTGCCTTAATCTCCCTCTTTTGTTCTGCTTCGTTATTCTCTATAA
Source organism: Lynx canadensis (assembly GCF_007474595.2). Lineage (NCBI taxonomy): Eukaryota > Metazoa > Chordata > Mammalia > Carnivora > Felidae > Lynx > Lynx canadensis. Next base: position 81,343,801 of record NC_044321.2, on the reverse strand, counting down.
ATTTGTCCTCTATATCGCTGATTCTCTGTTCTGCCTCATCCATCCTTGCTGCTGCTGCTGCATCCATCCGTGATTGCAGCTCAGTTATAATATTTTTAATTTCATTCTGGCTATTTTTTACTTCTTTTATCTCTGCAGAAAGGGATTCTAATCTATTTTTGACTCCAGCTACTATTCTTATTATCGTGATTCTAAATGCTGGTTCAGACATCTTGCTTGTATCTGTGTTGGTTAAATCCCTGGCTGTCGTTTCTTCATGCTCTTTCTTTTGGGGTGAATTCCTTCGTTTTTTCATTTTGAAGGGAGAAAAGGAATTGATGAGGTAGAAAAATTGAAATTAAAAAAAATTAAAATTAAAAAATATTAAAATTAAAAATTAAACACACACACACACACACAAATTGAATAGATGATGCTAGATCCTAGGTAGGTGTTTTGGTCTGGGTGTTGAAAGTGGTTTGACAAGTAGAGCAAAAAAAGGGGGGGGGGAAAGGAAGTCTTTTGAGAATTTGAAAAATATGAATGCACTGAAGCAGACTAAAATGAGATGGTGGGGTAAAATAGAATTTGAAAAAAAATATACACAAAATAAAAGATATAGTAGAAAAGAATTAAAAAATATTTTTAACAAAAATTGTAAATAAATATGAATTTTTTTTCGTTTCCTGTATTTAAGAAAAAAGGAAAGAAATGAAATAGAGAAAAAAGATAAAAAGAGGAAAAAAGATCGTTTGAAAATTTGAAAAAGTGAATTCACCTTAGTAGACTCAAATAAAATGATGGAAGTAAAATAGAATTTGAAAAAAAATACATAAAAGCCAAAACTATAGTAATAAAAATTAAATAAAAATATTTTAATAGAAACTGAAAGTAAAAATGAAGTTTTCTCTCTGCATTCAAGAGAAAGAAAACAAATGAAAAAGCGAAAAATAGAAAAAAAAGAAAGAAAAAAAGGAAATTGTTTGAAAATTTGAAAAGGTGAATACACTGAAGTAGACTAAAATACAATGATGGAAGTAAAGTAGAATTTGAAAAAAATTTACACAAAAGTAAAAAATACAGTAATAAAAATTAAACAAAAATATTTTTAATAAAAATTGAAAATAAAAATGATTTTTTCTCTTTCTGTATTCTAGAAAAAAAAAATTGTAAAAGAGAAATAGAAAAAAGAAAAAAGAAAGAAAATTGTATAGATGAGCCTGCTAACAGATTGAAGTAGGACTGAAATTGCTTCGTTTTCACCTAGAAGTCAGTCTGTGTAGCTCTTGATAGTCCATAAATTAAGGCGGCGGTGAGACTTTTGTTCTTGAAGAGCGAAGTAGGCCCAGTTGGGTGGGGTTCAGTGTAACAGCACCCCTCTCCACTAGATGGCGCCACTAGCCCACTGGGGTGGATTCTTGAGGCACTTATATGTGTGTATGCGCATGTGCGGGAGTGGTGAAAATGGCACCACCCAGCTACCCAGCCTGTTCTCTTGGATCAGCAATCGTGCACCTGTCCTCTGTCTTCAGCTCTTGTCAACTCCCTGCTTTTTCACTCTCCGTGACCAGGCCCCAGGCAGTACCTCTCTCCCAAGTTTTGTCTCAAATGCGGCTGTTTTTCCCTGGCCCCTTACTTCCAAAGGACTGTGGCTTTGACCCGTTCCACCCCTCTGCGGGAGGGTCTCACCGAGCAATGGCCAAATGAGCAATGGCCGAATATCGGCTGCACCCAGGAACGCCTGATGGACCCTTTCATACATTTTTCACAGGAGGGTCAGCTCCCCACCTATTCCTCTTATACCTGATAATAGAACCAGTTGTTCCTCTGTGAACAAGTGTTCATTCTCCTCACAATAGGTCTGGAGTAAGTATCAACCTGCCCATTTTATACATGGCCCATCACATGGTGACACACACCTCCAAAGGGGCATCTTCTTCATTTTCTACTTGTTACTTTTTTCCAATGAAAACACATGACTTTTAGAAACAGAAATAAAAACTTTTTTTATACCAGATTATGAAACAATAACTGTCACCATCCCAGTGTTCTTTGAAAAATTCACAGGTCAATAAAAAGTCTGAAAGAATATATGCATAATTTTATATCCTACTGATGCCTACATCTATATCTCATGTTTATTAAATGTGAAAAAGATGTCTACTGTGTGCCTGGCACTATCAGTCCAATTTTACACCTGCATCCACATCACTCCTCTACTGGTATCTAGATGTGGATAACTGAAAATGCCCACAAGGAGCAGGATGGATGTTAGTGCCCACCCAATGATGTATGGCCTCAAATAGTCTCCATGCTAAGTAGTTTTGATCAACCTTGATCTTGAAGCCTGGAAACCGAGATCTAAACAGAAAATATTTGGTTGAGGGTAAAGGTTTTGCCTTGGGAAACTGAGGCAACTTGTAACCCAGACCTCCATTGTCTTCAATAGCACTCAGAGGATACTACCTTCTCCAGAGGAGACCTCACTCCCAGAGAGTGGAACGTGAAGTAACACTTGTGTGCCTTCAGTCTTGGTTTTCTCATGGGTGTCAATAGAAGTGCTAGTTTCTCTTTGGTCTGTGGTCAGGTTGCTTGGTAGATTTTGGAATTGATTTTGTGTTTGTCTTATCCCTAGGACGGTAGTCCCTCCCATTTAGTCCTCTGAAGATTACATTTAGTACTCTGAGGGTTCATCTGATGTGGAGACCCAGACCCACACCCACAGGAGAAAGAGTACAGAAGGAGTTATCAAAGACAAGCACAAGACTGGAACCTGATCTCAACATCTAATTTTCCTGACTTAGTCACATGTTTTTCATACATTTTTCACATGATGGTCAGCTCCCCCCCGTTCCTCTTATACCTGATATACCAGTATGACCCAAATCTATCCTCTCTCTTCTGTCCACAGAAATATGCCCAGTGAAGTTCCTCCTGAACCAGTGGTGGAGGAAACGTTCCCAATTATGATAAACATTCAAAAGCATTTAGTAAGGAAAATAACAAAACTATAACTGAGTAAGTTGTAAAGGTCTAATTAGCTGTATTAAATAATTAATGGATTAGGTACCAGTACATCAAGCAAATAGAGGGGTGCTCCTATGAGATGTACAAAATGGAAGGTTTTAATACAAGGAAGGTGGGACAGGAAAGTGATTAGTAAGAGAAAAGGATTGTTACTGCAAGGTGACTTTTCTTTAGAGGAGAAAAGCAAGGGGATTAAGTGTCCTTACAAAAGAGGCCCCTACACCATCAATCCACTAGGCACATGAAGGAAGGCAAGGCCCAACAATTAGCGACTGTTGAACTCTGACTTCTGTTTGGAGAGTAACACATTGGACATAATATTCTTTCGTGGGCAATAGTAGCCATTACCAGCATTCCTCATTGACTGGATAAGATTACATTTCTGGGGGAGGTTGATGTAAAAGACACGAGGATCAAAGAGCAACTCTTAAACCCTGTGTGGCTAACATTGCCATTAATCTATGGGGTAGAGATTTACTTCAACAATGGGATGCATATATTAATATCCCACGTGTATCTACTCAAAATAAAAATATGATGTGTGCCATGGGATATGACTCACTGAAGGGATTACATAAAAATCAGCAAGGTTCACTGAAGCATTACTTACAATAGTTAAGATATGGAAACAATTTCACTGTCCATCAATGGATAAATGGATAGGGAAGATTTGATATATGCAATGGAATATTTTTCAGCTATAAAAAAGAATAAGATCTTGTCATTTGTAACATCATGGGTGGATATCAAGGGCAAAATGCTAAATGAAATAAGTCAGACAAAGAAAGATAAACAGCATATGACCTCACATGTGGAATTTAAAAGAAAAAAAAAGGAAGCTGAAAAAAGACCTCATGTATTTGGAGAACACATTGGTGGTTGCTTTAGGCAGTGGTCAAGAAGTGGGCAAAAATGGGAAAGAGGTCAAGAGGTACAAACTTCCTCTTATAAAATAAATAAGTCAAGAGGTACAAACTTCCTCTTATGAAATAAATAAGTCATGAGGATGTCATGTACAGCATGGTCCTATCGTTAATAGTGTATTGTGTATGTGAAAGTTGCTAAGAGAGTGCATCTTGAAAGTTTTCATCACACACACAAAAATCTGTAGCTATGTAAAGTGATGGATGTATGATAGACTTATTGTGGTGATTTTTTCATAATACAAATATAAATGTCAAATTACTATGTTGCACACACAAACGAACAGTTTTAGGGGATGGAGTGTTTCCTCTTCTTCACCATAATCAGGTAACTCATCTACAAATAAATGGTACTAAAGCTAACCCAGCATATAATATGTGTACATTTCCTTCCTTGTTGCACCAAATCCCAATGATGTCTATGAGTTGTTCACGGTTAAGTCATCTCTTTTGCTATGAAGAGACCGCAGGAGTGACCCCACACATATTTGCTGAAGTTTCACAATATTACATGTTGGATATGTTTTATTGGTTTGTTCACTTCTCCTCACAATAGCTGTGTAAGGTAAATTTCAATTGCCCACTTTGCAGAAGACCCACTGCAGGGTCATACATATCTACACAGAGGCATCTTTTTCATTTTCTACAGTTTATCTTTTCCCAATTAAAAGACATTATTTTAGATAACAAGACAAAAATTTTCTTAAAACCGGTTGAAACAAGGACAAAAGTGTGACCCCAATGCTCTGAAAAATTTCTATGTGTATAAAAAGAATGAAAGAACATATACATAGTTTCATTTCCTACTTACACCTACATCTATGTCTCACATAATTAAATGTATATTAGATGTCTACTGTGTGCCGGGCACTGTCCATCCAATTCAACCACTAGTATCCACATCTTATTTCTCTTGATACCTCGACTGGATTACTCAAAACGCCCCCGGAAACAGGATGGATGTTAGTGCCCACCTCATGGGGTGGTGAGATATTACCTCAAGTGGACTCCATCCCATGAAACTTTAGTCTAAGCTTGACCATGACTCCTGGAAACCTGGGTGACTGCACAGGAAATAATGCAGTTGTGGGTGTAGGTTGAAAGTTGAAAGTTACTAAACTGTTTCATATTAGTGACCGATTTTCTAGAGACCACCTGTACAATTTTCTGAAGGATATTTTACTCCCTAGGTTCAGTACATTGCCAATGATATCTAAAAACCTCTATGGAAATCTAGTCAAATGAATATGATCGTATTTTTAATGTGCCAACGTGGGAAGACCATAGTGTTCATATATTTGTTCAAGCATTGTTCTGGATATTTCTGTAAGATGCCTTTGAGTAAGATTTACATTTGAATGGGTACACTTCAGTGAAGCAATTAATCCTCCATTAATGTGATTGGACCTCAAATGATAAACTGAAGTCCTGAATTGAACAAAGGGTTGATCTCCCTTGAGTCAAAGGGATTTCTGCCCAAAGACTGCCTTTGACTTCACATCAGCACCTGTTGTTCCCCAGCAGACAATATTCAGATTCCAACTCTAACTCTTTCCTGAGTCTCCAACTTGTCAAAGTTTCCTATCAGATTCTGCCTAGCCTCCACTTCCTCTTGACTCAATTCCTTAATATAAATTTCTATCTATATATCAGCATCTCATTGGTTCTGTTCCTCCAGTAACCTCTGACTACTATAGGTGCTAATAGTCAAGTATCCTGTCTGTCCTTGAGTAATGTGTGCTTTCAACCAAAGATATTCCCCGGCAACATTTGGATATTAACAGTTAAGTGAAAATATAATGCCTAGAGATAGTAATAAAACAGTCATTGACAAGAACATCAAAAAGTATGAATTACATAGGCATACCCTATGTAAAACATGGAGGCCCACAGATGTGCAAGACCTGTACTCAACACTGCTAAACATTGCTGAGAGAAATTAAACAGTGGCCTAAATAAATGGAGGGACATGTCCTCTTGAGGGGTCAGAAGACTCAGTATTGTTAAGATGTCTATTCCCTCAAACTGATGTATAGATTCCATACAATACCATGGAGATGGGTTAAGATGGTGGAAGAGGAGGGCAACCCTAAGCTTCCCTCGTCCCTTGAATACAGCTAGATAAATATCAAATAATTCTGAACACCCAAGAAATAAATCTGAGGATTGAGAGAACAAACCTGCACATCTACAAGTAGAAAAACAATGACCCTGGGGACGGTAGGAACCTTGGAGAGTTGGTTTGGGGGAGAAATGAGCCATCGGTGCTGTAGAGGGGAGGGAGCCCTGATCACAGAGAGAGGATTGAGAGAGTAATAAAAAATGTGGAAACATGCATAGGGGATTGCACAAGAAAACTCTTCCCTAAAGCCATTAACTGGGTGGAGGAGAGGGGTTAAATACCACACATTTTTAAGTAAGCAACAGAGTACCAAGTCTTAAGATTTAGAGGTCTGTGCCATCAACAGGGTCACACCTGGTGGGTTTAGTGGTATCCCAGTGGAGAAGGAAGGTGAGGACCCAGGAGCGGGCAGCATGGTCTGAGAATGCCCTGGGTCACACTGGGAGAAACTGTACCAATCTTGGAGTGCATTTAGGAAGGGGGCACTGCCTCTCTGGAGACAAAAGAACCTATGGGTGCCATTAACCTGTGTGATTCATCAGCATAAGAACAAAGATGCCTGGTGAGGGCAGTGAGCCTTGGTGCCATCTTTCTGCTGTGCTTTACCACAAACTCCAAGCCCTGCAGGGTCACCCAGCTATTTTCTGGGACAAACCAACACTCAGCCACAGCACAGCAAGACCCTCTCCTAGAGTATCAGTGCAGGTCTATGCCATGGGGGTCTCTGAAGTTTGGAGTTTTGAGACCCAACTGTGCCTGAGATAAAACATGAGAGTACTGTGTTGCCTGGCAGGCAGAAAGCTGAAATAAAGACAAGATTAAGGCAGGGATATGACAGCAGCCAGGGACACAAGAGGGGTGATTGTTTGATCTTATGTTCAGGCTTTCTATGGAGGGGCAGGCCTGAGCGCCCTGCTTCAGAGACAAGAGAGCAGGGCAACACCATTTCCCCCCCTCCACACCCATCAACACTGACTTACTTCAGTGAGCAAACAGTGCCACCAGGTGAAGGCCAGAGTCGCTCCCTGCAAGTGCATCTCCATTAGGGCAAGTCCCGCCTAAGAATCAACACAACAGGCCCCACCCCTAGAAGTCCAACACAAGCCCCTCACATACACCAACTCTACTGGTGAATCATAGAGTGCTTCAAAGCTTGAACTCTATGGGAAGCATGATCTAGGTTCCTTTGGGTTTCATTTACAGATTTTTTGAGTATAGGAAAAGCAATTACTTATTTTTAATGATTTATTTCATTATTAATTGATTGATTGATTGATTGATTTGGATCAAACTTCTCTAAGAAGGAGAACAACCCACACCAAGGATCTACATTCATGTTTTTTTTTTTTTTAATTGACCTCAAAATCACAAGATGGAGGAATTAACCCCAAGAGAGAGAACAGGCATTTAATCAATTCACATTAAGATGTCTGAAAGGGAATTTCAAACAAAAATTATAAGGATAGTAGCTGGGCTTGAAAAAAGCATAGAGAATCCCTTACTGAAGAGATAAAAGAACTAAAAACTAGTCAGGTTGAAATAAAAAATGCTATAACCAAGATGCAAACCTGAATGAATGCCATGACAATGAAGGATGCACAAAGCAGAGGAGTGAATCAGTGATGTAGAAGATAAAATTATGAAAATAATGAAGCTGAAAAGAAGAGGGAAAGGGAAGTATTGGATGGTGACTGCAGACTTAGGGAAATCAGCAAATCTTTAAGACAGCTCAAAAGCTGTTGCAGGGAGTATGGCCGGAATCCCAAAAGATGAGTGTGCAAACAAAATTCAGTTAAGTGAAGGTCCTCATTCTTGAGTCTGAATGAGGCCCTGACTCCAGAATGAAGCTTCTTTTTATTAGGATAATTGCTAAAGACTATGTGCGTAAAGTCAGCTAAGCAAGTGTGTTAATCAATCTAATGGTTTAGCGTTTCAAGGTTGAATTTCGAGTTAATTGGTTTCTATAAGACTAAGGAAGGCTCAGGTGTGAGGGAGGATCCATCCCTGGACAATGTTAATGGCTCTCGGCATTCCTTATGAGCAGCAGCCGTGTTCAGCTGTGTAAACATGTCCTAAGGCCTTGCACCTTCTCCAGCCCTTCCCTTTTGAAGTCTTTTCCCTTGATGCTTCTCTCCTGCATCTCCCACCAAAAGCCAATGCTCAAGAGACAAGTGATGGTGAGAAAGGAAAAGTTGCCCTATTCAGGAAGCCAGCAACCTGTGAAAATGGAAGAATAACTTTGCAAAGACCATCTTCCCTGTCCAGGAAAAGCAGAAGGTTTTTTAAGGGGAAGGTGCGGGGAAATGGTGAGGGGTATATGCAGAAGAAGCTGGTGCTCAGCAGTTAATCATTTGTGCTTGAAAGGCTTCCACATTCCTCTGAAGCAATTAATCAAGGCACTCAGGTGTCTCTTATTGAGGACACCATGGTCAGTGCACTAAGTATCTATGTAAGTATGTTACAATTATGTATAAGTATGTCATAAGTATGTTAAAAAAGTTCCATTTGTTGTTGACCCTAACTTTCATCATAATCATTGATTTATCTCTTTCCTCATCACTGTCAGCTGTTGTGTAGTGTGGACTGTACAGAAGTTCCCTATCAGAGAACAGGGTGTTCACCCTCCATTTCTCCAACCTTGTAGAGGCTGCTCAGACCTTCTTTTCCTCTCTATCATTCCCTGTCCATGACACAAGACACAGCTGCCCAGATCCAGCTCTGACACCCCCATCCTCTCTGAGTCACCTACCCGTGTCTAACCTGTACCACCCTTGGAATACCTGCCACTGATTGTCAAGGTGCACTACTGCCACCAGGTGTTCAAAGTCTGCAGGCTCTGGAATAAAGAACTCTATAATCCTTTCCAAAAACTGCAGAAAAAAACATTTGGCACAATAGAGCATCAGTTCTTGATAAAAACCCTTAAGAAAGTAGGGGTAAGAGGGAACATACCTCGACATCATAAAAGCCACATATGAAAGGCTCACAGTTAATATCCTCCTCAATGGGGAAAATGGAGTATATGTTTTAACAATTTTCCTTTACACCTACAAGGGTTTTTTTTTTTTTCTTTTTCAGAAAAAAATTAAAATTCTCTTGTTTACGTACAAAACCTGGGTTTAGGGGATATTATTGTTACGTTTTTACTCCTTGCTGACACTTCTTAGAAGAGAAGTTTAATGATGGTGGTACTTTGGTGCCATCTTATGACAAAAGCCTGAACTGCTGTTGAACATCACAGGAAAGATAAGAGGGAGGGACTGTGACTCAAACCTACCAGAGCTTCTGAAAGTCAGAATGGAAAGAGGGTAATTTATTGGGCACAGCATATCGAGGGCCTCCCACTAAGTATTTCATAAAAAAATGGAATCATACTATATGTGGCCCTTTGCATACTTAGTTTTTTTTTTTCTTAGTAAAACATTAGCGACATTTATTACACATGCCTATAAAGACCAACTTCTGTCTCCATCTGTATAATCTATTGCTTTTCAGCAATCACGCACCTGTAAGATGGGCCTCAAAGGCTGCTGCACAACGTGTAGTTGATGATGGAATGCAATTCTACTTGCTAAATTTCTTCGCCCATGATGAGTCAAAGTAGCTTCTCATCAATAGTGTTTTATATATTCATGTCAAATAAAAGATAATGGAACTGTTAATAAATGAATAAATGCCTGAGTATAATAAGCCAGATAAAAATAAAATGCAACGATTGACACAAAGTTACAGACAATCAAAACTAATCTATTGACAAAAAAACTAAATAGTTGCTTGGGGACATGGCATGTTGAGGGAAACTGTGGTCCATGAGTACTGAACTTAAAACGTCACGTACCAGGAATATAATCATACTGACATTTAACAACTTCTGATTTGTATAAGGGAAAATTCTGGGTATCGTGATAGCAGGGAAGACACGTTGGTAATTGTTATTATAAAAATTCCAAAGTCTTGTAAGTGACACTTTGAACTCACACTACAAAAATTTTAGGCCCTTAATTTTTTTCTTTGTAGTATGGGTAAAACCAAGCAAACCAGGAAAGAATCTGTGTTAAGATCTCAAGTTGCTATGAACCCTTCTAAATGCCTATTTTCACATCGTTCTGAGGAAACATAGAATTCATTAATTATTATTTATGCAATCAGAAAAAAATATATTTATTGCAAGTGCATGTTAATGATCAAGTCATTTTCAGGTGCACAATTTGTCCCTTTCAGACAAATGAGGAATTCTCTAAGATGGGCCTCAAGATTTACTAACACATCTGTTGGTGGATTGAAATTCCACCTGCTAAACTTCTCCTCCCATGACGTGGTTTAAGTAGTTTCTCTGCTTTTAGGTTAGTTTTTGAACCTTACAGGAGCTATTCCACAACATGCTTTTGTTCAGGTCTATGAACTCACTTGTGCCAGGCATCATATCCCACCAGGAATGTGAAATGTTAGTGTCTCCTGAGGACTGTTGTCCTTGAATATGGGATAGAGGTTTCAGCAGCCACCAGGACTCAGATCCTCATAACCTGTCTCCTTCCGGCACCTGATAAGAGCGTGGCCAATGGAATGAAGTTCTGAAGAGGGAGAGACAGATCCAGCTATCGCTATGATTTGCAAGAGTAACTATGTGCCCAGCAGCATGCCAGGCACTAGTCTAGTGACACTGACATTGATACTGATGCAGTCAAGCTGAGTCCAAGAACCCAGGGAACGGTACCACAGGACCAGCCAAGAGGGTCCTTGGCTTCAAAAGTGGTAGAAATCAAACGTTAGCTGGAGAAAGTGCTAACAGAGTTTATCAAATAGCATGAATGACAGAAAATAGCAGAGTGCCTGGGGGAGACTCAGAAAGGAAAGGAGAATGAGCCTTGTCATTGCTTTGGGCTAGGAGTTTGTATTTAAAAAGGGTTTAGGGTACACGTTCCAGGGGAATCCATGGTAGTGTCCAATCAAAGGCAAGCGTCAGGTGAACAATAGGTGTTATTTCATAAATTACCAAAAGTAGGGGTATTGATGCCATCGTCAGCTGAGGTTTGTTTGAAGCCAATGTCCTGGAACATGTTTTGGATCTGGCTCTTCTTAGGTGTCTGGGGCCTTCGACAAATCTCAGAGAATGATTAACTTTCTTGCTTCCCCGTTGAAGTGAGAACATGGCTCTTTGTCTTATTCAGAGGCCAAATGTGGAGCCTGGCAGGCTAAATGGGGCCTGGTAGAAAAACCACTTGTAAAATGGAGCCCCTTCAGCTTCCCTACTTCACAACAAGTGGGCTGTGATCATAACAACTACATGTTACAATGAACTTCTCACCGGGCCTTTTTCTTCTATCCCCTAACAACAAAGAAGAAAAGGAGTAACAAGTGGCCTGAAATCATACAGGCATTCATGATCCTGCAGTAATCACAGGGCCAGGGACTTGGTCATGTGTATCACCGAGTGTTCTCGGCGACCCTGTGGGTGAAGCATTCACACCCCCATTCTGCAGAAGGGAAGCCAGGTGCATAGTCATTATCTGCCTTCCCTCCCGCACCCCTGCCTTCATAGGACAGTAGCTCCAGGACACCCCTGGAGCAGGACCCACACTCACTGGACCCAGACCAGACCCCAACAGGTTTACCCATGAGACACTCTGGGTGCCAAGCTCCAAAGAAGGAAAGAGGAGACTTGGACCTGGATTCCTTTGTCTCCCCAGACTCTGGGACAGATCAGCTCCACTGAGGGGACCCACACCTTCAGCTAAGCTCCAAACACTTGAAGGCCCCTCTTCTTCCCAATCCGTCTCTGTATTGAAAAGTCATCATGGTTGTCACAACAGAGTCACGTTTCTATGGCAACCATGAAGTGTATGCCGATCTTCCACACTTGAAATGCTTCCCATCTTGCAGCCATCGGTTCCTGGGTCTTGAGAAGCTGCATCCTCTCAGCCACCCAACACTACGGCTTTAGACAGCTGCATGAACAGCTCTGCCCTGGGACGTAAAAATCCAAGACTTTCCAAGGCATGTTTGAAATCTCCTGTATCCATCCACCCATTCATTCAGTTAGCAGGCACTATGACCAAATTCTACACCACCCCTTGGTTAAGGTTTAGGTTTCGCCAAAATAGGAATAAAGACCAAGCGTCTGAATAGGGTGGTGTGGTAAATTCAGATGTTAAATCTGAAAACATATGGTTCTTTCCCATGAAAGAACCTTAATTCCAACCTTCCAAGTTTTTATAATGGATCACTTAAAATTATGCTTTAGGTGGGCCTGGGTGGCTGCATGGGTTAAGTGTCCAAGTGTCCAACTCTTCATCTCATCTCAGGTGTTGACCTCTGGGTTGTGAGTTCAAGACCAGCACTGGGGTTTGCCCTGGATGTGAAGCCTAGTCAAAAAAAATTTAATTAATTAATTAAATAAATATATGCTTTAAAGCCCTGCACCCCTCTCCACATCTTTAATGGCTGTCCTCTTTACTTATATTCTCACCTTTGCACAGAAATACTTCTCCTGGATACTAAATTCACATATCCCTGTGCCTCCCTTCCTACTCAGTCTTCATCCATCATATAAGAAGACCGTATTTCCCCATGCTTCAGTGGAAAATACAATTTCCAGCTCAACAACTTTTTTGTCACATGTACAGATCAGAAATGTTGAAATGATTGCTCAAATGAAGACAGACAGGAGTTTAGGAAAAAAAAAAAAAAAGAATTCCTTACCCCAGAACAGAATGTAATTGCTTGAAAATAGTTAAGGAGCACATTGGAACAAGATGAGTTACATAAAAGCTAGAATTTTAAAATACCTCCCATAGAGTCAGAGTCACATAACTGGAAGGCTGTGCCTTAGACAATGGGCTTTCAAATGAAGCCCACATTTTCTATGACATATCTCATGCTTTTGCTTCACTGAAAAGGGTTCTGTAAATATTTTTCATTCAGTTTAGCAATAATTATTATTTTTTTAATCGTCACTCTAGGAATAGCTGTCTTATGTGTCTGCTGTTGTATGCTTGTTTGTTTCTCAAGGGATTCACATGTATGGAATAAAATCATGTGAAATTATAATGTTCCCAACTCTGACATGGTTAAATATATTATCTAAATGCATTTTCTAGGGATGTCTGCGTGGCTTAGTTGGTTAAGCATCCAACTTCAGCTCGGGTCACGATCTCACAGCTCGTGAGTTTGAGTCCCGCATTGGGCTCTGTGCTGACAGCTTGGATCCTGGGGCCTGCTTCTGATTCTGTGTCTCCCTCTCTCTCTGCCCCTCCCTTGCTGCCCCTGCCCTCCTCACAATCTGCCCCTCTCTCTCTCGAAAATAAATAACCATTTAAAATTAAAAAAAATGTAAGTGCATTTTCTAATATACCATATTTAGACAACACAATGATGGTGATATATAATGGTGGGTATACAGAACTCTTGGAGTTTTCTGTTTATTTAAAATGCATTTTATGCATCATAAAAACCATGATGCTAGACTTTCTTGTGGTATGTGCCCATGAAAAAGAAAATCTACCAAACACTATGCATGAATCAAAATATATAAATAAATATAAATGTAAAAAAATGTTTGAATTAATAAAAATTCATGATAAGAGACAAACTGTCTTTATCAAATAATTCCAAATGTACACACCATGCCTCTATGAAGAGAACCTTATTTCCACCTCTCACACTGGAGCCCAGGGCTGACTTTGTTTCATTTCTAAAAAGTAGAGTAGATGAATGGGTGATAGTTACTGTACACTGGAAAAAGTAGACAAACACCACCTTAATCCTGCGATGAGAGTCAATAGCTCCAGTGATCCAGTGAGGTCTCATGGGTATCATGCCCTCCCATCCTCCCAGAGGTGGGGTGACGAGAAGGGCACCTCAACCTTTTTTCTTTCTCAAAACCCTCGGGAGAAAAGTACCAGGCTATGCACGCACTCCTCAACACACAGGGTCATGACAGCATTCTGGCAGTTCCACAAACACTTCACCAGAGTTACCATATGACACAGCAATCCCACTCCTAGGTACACAGTCAGGAGAAAGGGCCACATATGTCTGCATAAAAACTTGTATACAAATGTGCATAGCACCAGCTTGAATGTATACTAATTAATAAAAGAATAAAGACAATTTGGTACATTATTTGACAAAAAAAGAAAATGAAAAATGTTGAACTCGATGAAAGGAGCCAAAAATGCAAAAGACCACATATTGCATGATTTCACTTATATAAAATGTCCAGGGAGAGTTCACCAATATGCTGTACCCAACACTTTTCATCCTGATTCTAGAAAGCTCTGTCTGGTGAGTTTATGTCACAGACTCTCCTTCCCATTTTCCTGTTCCATATTGTCCAAGCAGCAATTCAGGTTTTTGTCACCAGACGGCACCAAAGGATCGCCATATTGTTCAAGCGGCTGTTCAAGATTTTGTCGCCAGATGGCACCAAAGGATCACCATATTGTTCAAGCGGCTGTTCCGGTTTTTGTCACCAGATGGCACCAAAGGAGCACCATATTGTTCAAGCAGCTGTTCACGTTTTTGTCACCAGATGGCACCAAAGGATAACCATATTGTTCAAGCAGCTGTTCAGGTTTTTGTCAGCAGATGGCACTGAAGTGTCATCATCATTAAACTCCGCTCCCAAAAATTTTCTGCAAGGAGAAGAAGGAGGAAGAGGAGGAGGAGGAGGCAGAGGAGAAGGAGGAGGAGGAGGGAGGAGGAGGCAGAGAAGGAGGAGAAGGGAGGGGGAGGTTGGAGGGGGTGGACGGAGGAGAAAAGAACCAAACAAACTCCCTTAAAATCCGAGATTTGTATATATACAAATTGATCCTAACACTGGCTGAAGGAACTGTTAGGTGTAAAAAGGATTGTGAAAACATACACTCTAGGGCCTGCAAATGATGAGACACCAGGTGGCAGTGGTGTGCCTTGGCATTGAGTGACAGGTTTGTGAAGGCAGTACATGTCGGAACAGGGGATAAGTGAGCTGAAACTGGATGGGCCATCAGAGAGGAATCTGGGCAGCTGTGTCCTGTGTGATGCAGAAAGGATGACAGATGGTGTGTGAGGAGGTGTGGGCAGCTTACACAAGGCTTGGGTGATCAAGAATGAATGCTTTGTTCTCTGGTAGACACCCTCAGAACAGTCTACACTGCACATTAGCTGACAGTGGTGAGAGGATAGAGAAATCAATGAGCATGATGCAGTTTGGGGTCAATAGCAAATGGAACTGCTTTAATATACATATGAAGTTCCAAGCAGACTTGGTATCGTGGTAAACAAACCTTTTCATGATTGTTTTTATAGTCTTTTCAGCATGTACTTCTTTCAATTAAAAGAGAACAACAAAAATGGAGATAAATGTTATGGCACCGGGTGGTGAGATCCAGGATGACAGCTCTTAGAGTCTCAGACCAAGGGTACATGGCAAGGAAGAGGGAGGATGGAGGTTGGGAGACTGACTTCATGGAATCAGCCAGCTTTTTGGATTTTCCCTTAATTGGAATAATCATCTGTGTATATCACTTTCCTACAATATAAACACTATTTCTGGGATATCTAAACCTGAGATTGGAAGTCCAGCTCCAGGCTTACCTGAGACTAAAGCTGCAACTGTGAGTGTGTAGTGAGGTAGTAGAGCTGGAGGAAGACATGCAAACACACACACACCATGTCGATACAAAAGGCACATCACATTAATATGAGAAAGGCTAAGAACCATGATACTTTCAATAGATGCAGAAAAAAAAAAAAACATTTGACAAAGTACAACATCCATTCATGATTAAAAAAACACAAAAAACAAAAAACAAGAAAGGAGTGTTAAAGGAACATGCCTCAACCTAATAAAGGCCATATATGAAAAACCCACAGTCCACATCATCCTCAATGGTGAAAAACTGAGAGATTTTCCTCTATGGTCAGGAACAAGACAGGGATGTCCACTATCATCATTATTTAACATAGTATGGGAATCCTAGCCACAGCTATCAGACAACAAAAAGAAACAAAAGGTATCCAAATTGGCAAGGAAGAGGTCAAACTTTCAGCACTTGCAGGTGACATGATGATACTCTTTATAGAAAACCTGAAAGACTCCACAAAAGATTGCTGGAACTGATACAGATTCAGTAAAGTCATGGGACACAAAATCAATGTACAGAAATCTGTGGATGGAGCTATAGTGCATTATGCTAAGTGAAATAAGTAAGAGACAGATACCATATGATTTCATTCATATGTGGAATTAAAGAAGAAAAGTAGATGGGGACCCCTGGGTGGCTCAGTCAGTGAAGCACTGAACTCTTGATTTTGGCTCAGGTCGTGATCTCATGGTTCATGGGATCAAGCCCCATGTGGGGCTTTGTGCTGACACCATGGAGCTCGTCTGGGATTCTCTCTATCCTCTCTCTGACCCTCCCCCCACTCATGCACTGTCTTTCCCAAAATAAATACACATTTTTTTTTAAATAAAAAAAGGATGAACATAGGGGAAGAGAAACAAAAGTGAGAGGGAAGCAAACCATAATAGACAGCTAACTTTAGAGAAAAAACAGGGTTGGTGGAGGGAGGTGGGTGGTGGATGGGCCAAATGAGTGATGGGTATTAAGGAGAGCACTTGTTGTGATGAGATTTGAGTGTTATATGCAAATGTTGAGTCACTAAATTCTACGCCTAAAACTAATTTTTTCATATGTGTTAAGTAACTAGAATTTAAATAAAAACTTGAAATCAAACAAGAAAGAAATCTGTTGCATTTGTATACACCAATAGTGAAGCAACAGAGAGAGAAATCAAGAAATCAATTACATATATAGAATTATGCCCCAAATAATAAGATACCTAGAAATTAACCTAAGGAAAGAGGTACTCTGAAAACTACAAACACTGATGAAAGAATTTGAGGATGACACAAAGAAGTGGAAAAACATTCCATGCTCATGGATTGGAAGAACAAATATTATTAAAATGTCTATACTACCTAAAGCAATCTACACTGGTGGTCCCCCACTCCCGCGAAGTCACCATATTGATGCCGAACTTAGTGTGGACACCCGATGGGCATAGCGCACTACAGCCCAGAACTCCTGGGCTCAAGCGATCCTCCTGCCTAAGCCACCTGGGTGGCTGGGACTACAGGCACGTGCCACCGTGCCCAGCACCAGGATTTTGTTTTGTATTAACCCAAACCTCTAACCCTGATTACATTCAAGACCCCCTTTCCCTCACGTCCATGAGTTAATGTTCACAGATTCATTGTCTCTTTGAGCACGTCCAGCACCATGTTTGTAAGCCTTCTGATCCTAATAAAAATGGGACAAGGCCCCTTATTCATGGCTCTTGTCTTTTCCTGGATATTAGCCATCTCTCGCTTTTAATCCTGTGTCCCACTTTCTTGCTAGACAAGAAAGAACTTTAGACTTGGAGTCTACGACAGATGGTGACCCTGATGTGATAGAAGGAAAGCGGACTATGGGCCAACGTGGACAAGGAGCCAAAATGATAAGGCGGTACCGCACAAGGACTGCAGGATGCCGTGGAATGATTAAGGAGCTCCAAGAAAGGGAGAGAAAAAAAAAAAAAACCGCATCAGGTACAGTCTCTGCCTGAAGAGGTAAGGGATAAAGCGAAACTATATTAGGATTCACTGCCATGGAACTTTTTGAGAGATCTCCCATGGGAAACTCCCCAGCCCCTGAACAAAAGCGCTTATATTCGAATTCTTCAGTCACTAGGAGAGACAGCAGGAATGACTCTAAATTATAAGGCTCTCTTTAAATTATTTCTGACTGTCCAACAGAATTGCCATTGGCTTCCAGAACAAGGAACTTGTGATCTTGACGTGAGGGAATGAGCAGGGAAAACATTAAAGGCCGGGCATTCTGAAGCGGCTAATGTCCCCCCACCCCCACCCCCCAGGTAATCCTCACCTGATCCATCGTCTGCACTGCCCTTCTCCCACTGAGCTCGGAGGATGTAGGTGAAAACATAGAGTTATCTAAAAAGAAGGAAAAACCCCGCCCCCCCCCCATAATCAGGCTGCGCCTCTGGCATCTCTACAGCAAAAAGATACTCCCCCTCCCCCCAAAAGGCTGGGATGATATCGAGCCTCAAAACACCTCATCAACCTGCTCTGATAAGGTCCTTTCCCCAATGCAAAAGTGCCTTAAAGAAGCCCATAAGGCCGGTGAATTCCACCTGCTTCCCGTTGTCCGGCAAAATGGACAATATGTCCATGAAAGCCTGCCCTTCCAAATAGTAAAAGAATTACAGAAGGCAGTTCAACTCTACCGCCTTCATAGCCCTTTTACGATCGGGATTTTGGAAACTGTTTGCCTTATTCCACGTGTGCCTGGGACTGGAACTCTCTCCTGACCCCGGCCCAATATGCTGTCTTTGCTCAGGAATTTCATCACTCGTGCTATGCAGAACCTCGATGCTGCTATTCCAGTGACTTTTGAACAATTGTCTGGCACAGGGCAATATGTCCAACCAAGGCAGCAAGCTCAACTCCCGATCATCGTCAGGGAGCAATGCACTGATGTAGTGTGACGGGATTTCATAAAATCCCCCTTTCAGGAAAATCATCATGGTCCTTTACTAATATCCGACAAGGGGCCACTGAAAACTATATGGCTTTTATCAATCACATCCAAGAAGCTATTCAAAGACAGCTTGATAATATGGAAGCAACCGAATCAATGTTTCTTTCCCTGGCTGTTGAAAATGCTAATGAGGATTGCAAAAGAGTTCTTAAGCATATCAAACCCAATGCAAGTAGCCCTGAAGCCACTATCAGTGAATATGTTAAAGCCTGTCAAACTGTGGGAACAGAATCCCACAAAACAATGCTACTTGCCTTGGCCCTCAAACAATCTAACCCAACCTGTTTTGGCTGTGGAAAAGTGGGACACTTAAAAAAGGGTTGCCCCTTTATAAACACTCCTCAAACCTCCCTCTTGCCGGGATTGTGCCCTCGATGCAAGAAAGGGAATCATTGGGCAAATAACTGTAGATCTAAATTCGATAAAGACAGTCGTCCCCCTCAGTTTGGGAAACTCCCAAACGTGTGCCCCCCCTCCACACCCAGGACAACAAAGGGAGGGGATGGCTCCTTTCTGCCCACAAGAAAAGTCACCCTCCCCCACCCAAGGCCTGTGCTACTCAAACCCATGGGGTCCCTATGTGCTGCCACCAAAGGAAGCACAGGATTAGATTTAGAATCCCAGGAGACCATCACACTTAATCAGTTTGGGCATGTATACCTCATCCCTACTGGCATATTTGGCCTGCTTCCCAAAGGCTATGTTGGTCTCTTTCTTGGAAGATGTAGCCCTACCAAAGCCAGACTTCTAGTTCTTCCAGGGGTGATTGATAGTGATTTCACCAGGGAAATTAAAATTATGGCGCAGGCCTCCAAATTAATAACCATTAACAAAGGCCAGCGATTGGCTCAACTCCTTATCCTTCCTTATTGGGTCTCTGGAGCTGAGAACAAACCTAGAAGAGAAGGCAAGTTTGGGAGCACAAACTCGCCTTTAGAACAATACTGGCTCTCCAACATTTCTCAAGACAAACCTCTCTTGCAAATAAAGATCAAAGATAAACTTTTCTCAGGGTTAATTGATGCAGGGGCTGATGTAACCGTTATATCCCCCTCACAATGGCCTCACTGGGCTACTGTCCCTACGGCCACCCTAGTTGGAGTTGGAGGCAGCCAGCCTTCCCGACAAAGTCTCATCTTTTGCAAATGTTTAGGGCCCGATGACCAAATAGTCTACATACAGCCCTATGCGATGAGTATCCCTATCAATTTATGGGGAAGAGACTTATTGAGTCAATGGAATATTCATCTTAAAACAAGTTTTTCCTAGCCACTGCTCAAATTGAGCCCCTCCCATTAAAATGGAAAACTAACAAACCCGTATAGGTTGAGCAGTGTCCAATAAAAGGGACCAATTGATTCATCTCCAATAATTAGTAGATGAACAATTTAAAAAACGGGCATATAGAGCCTAGTAATAGCCCTTGGAATACTCCTATCTTTTGTGTTCCAAAAGAAACTTGCAAGTGGCGACTTCTTCGTGATCTCAGAGCTATTAATGCAGTAATTGAGCCTTTTGGTCCCTTACAGCTAGGAACTCCCTCTCCCTCCATGTTGCCTCAAAATTGGCTGATTTATTATTGATTTAAAAGACTGCTTTTTCACAATCCCCTTAGCTGAACAAGATAGAGAGAAATTTGCCTTTACCATTCCTGTTGTTAATCACTGCCAGCCATCACCCCATTACCACTGGAGAGTCCTACCCCAAGGGATGTTTAATAGCCCAACAATATACCAATTTTATGCCAATAAAGCATTAGAGTCGATTAGGACGCGGTTTCCTTCTTTGATCATTTATCACAATATGGATGATATCCTTTTTTGTGACCCACATCAACAGCCTCTAGATGAGCTCGTTGCCATGCTCCCTGATCAACTAAACCAACAGGGTTTAAAAATAGCCCCTGAAAAAGTACAAAGGTGACTCCATTTTCTTACCTGGGGCTACGCATGTTTAATACTCAAATTCGTCCCCTCATTCAGACTATTCCTAATAATGTTCGTATTCTTAACGATGTACAAAAATTGTTGGGCACCATAAACTGGACTCGTCCTCTCCTGGGCATTACTAATGCCCATTTAACCAACCTCCTGGCACTGCTTTCTGGTGACCCTAACTTAACATCACCGCGCTAGCTCACCCCAGCAGCAAAGAAGGAGCTGGACGATGTTCAGTCCATTCTCACCTCTCGTAGTTATGATAGGAAAGATCCCAACCTTCCTCTACAGCTATATATTCTTAATCCTAAGGATTTTTCTACCGCATTAATTGGGCAAGCTTTTGTTTAAAAAGGTTTAAAAATAGAATGGCTCTTCACCCACGTAAGTCTTTTTTTTTTCTTTTGGTTTTGATATTATTTTTTGTTTTCTTAATATGAAATTTATTTTCAAATTGGTTTCCATACAACACCCAGTGCTCATCCCAAAAGGTGCCCTCCTCAATACCCATCACCCACCCCCCCCTCCCTCCCACCCCCCATCAACCCTCAGTTTGTTCTCAGTTTTTAAGAGTCTCTTATGGTTTGGCTCCCTCCCTCTCTAACCTTTTTTTTTTTTTCCTTCCCCTAACCCATGTCCTCGTGTTAAGTTTCTCAGGATCCACATAAGAGTGAAAACATATGGTATCTGTCTTTCTCTGTATGACTTATTTTACTTAGCATAACACTCTCCACTTCCATCCACATGGCTACAAAAGGCCATATTTCATTCTTTCTCATTGCCACGTAGTATTCCATTGTGTATCTAAACCAAAATTTCTTTTTTTTAATTTTTTTTTTTCAACGTTTATTTTATTTTTGGGACAGAGAGAGACAGAGCATGAACGGGGGAGGGGCAGAGAGAGGGAGACACAGAATCGGAAACAGGCTCCAGGCTCTGAGCCATCAGCCCAGAGCCCGACGCGGGGCTCGAACTCACAGACCGCGAGATCGTGACCTGGCTGAAGTCGGACGCTTAACCGACTGCGCCACCC
Organism: Lynx canadensis; assembly: GCF_007474595.2. NCBI lineage: Eukaryota > Metazoa > Chordata > Mammalia > Carnivora > Felidae > Lynx > Lynx canadensis. Next base: position 81,322,193 of record NC_044321.2, on the reverse strand, counting down.
AGGCGCCCCAAAACCAAAATTTCTTTATCCATTCATCAGTTGATGGACATTTAGGCTCTTTCCATAATTGGGCTATTGTAGAAAGTGCTGCTGTAAACATTGGGGTACAAGTGCCCCTATGCATCAGCACTCCTGTATCCCTTGGGTCAATTCCTAGCAGTGCTATTGCTGGGTCATAGGGAAGATCTATTTTTAATTTTTTGAGGAACCTCCACACTGTTTTCCAGAGCGGCTGCACCAGTTTGCATTCCCACCAACAGTGCAAGAGGGTTCCCATTTCTCCACATCCTCTCCAGCATCTATAGTCTCCTGATTTGTTCATTTTAGCCACTCTGACTGGTGTGAGGTGATATCTGAGTGTGGTTTTGATTTGTATTTCCCTGATGAGGAGCGATGTTGAGCATCTTTTCATGTGCCTGTTGGCCATCTGGATGTCTTCTTTAGAGAAGTGTCTATTCATGTCTTTTGCCCATTTCTTCACTGGATTATTTGTTTTTTCAGGTGTGGACTTTGGTGATTTCTTTATAGATTTTTGGATACTAGTCCTTTGTCCAATATGTCATTTGCATATATCTTTTCCCATTCCATTGTTTGCCTTTTAGTTTTGTTGATTGTTTCCTTGGCTGTGCAGAAGCTTTTTACCTTCATGAGGTCCCAATAGTTCATTTTTGCTTTTAATTCCCTTGCCTTTAGGGATGTGTCAAGTAAGAAATTGCTGCGGCTGAGGACAGAGAGGTTTTTTCCTGCTTTCTCCTCTAGGGTTTTGATGGTTTCTTGTCTCACATTCAGGCCCTTTATCCATTTTGAGTTTATTTTTGTGAATGGTGTAAGAAAGTGGTCTAGTTTCATCCTTCTGCATGTTGCTGTCCAGTTCTCCCAGCACCATTTGTTAAAGAGACTGCCTTTTTTCCATTGGATATTCTTTCCTCCTTTGTCAAAGATTAGTTGGCCATACTTTTGTGGGTCCAATTCTGGAGTCTCTATTCTATTCCATTGGTCTATGTGTCGGTTTTTGTGCCAATACCATGCTCTCTTGATGATTATAGCTTTGGAGTAGAAGCTAAAGTCTGGGATTGTGATGCCTCCCGCTTTGGTCTTCATCTTCAATATTACTTTGGCTATTCGGGGTCTTTTGTGGTTCCATACAAATTTTAGGATTGCTTGTTGTAGCTTGGAGAAGAATGCTGGTGCAATTTTGATTGGGATTGCATTGAATGTGTAGATAGCTTTGGGTAGTATTGACATTTTGACAATATTTATTCTTCCAATCCATGAGCAGGGAATGTCTTTCCATTTCTTTATATCTTCTTCAATTTCCTTCGTGAGCTTTCTATCGTTTTCAGCATATGGATCTTTTACATCTTCGGTTAGATTTATTCCTAGGTATTTTATGCTTCTTGGTGCAGTTGTGAATGGGATCAGTTTCTTTATTTGTCTTTCTGTTGCTTCATTATTAGTGTATAAGAATGCAACTGATTTCTGTACATTGATTTTGTATCCTGCAACTTTGCTGAATTCATGTATCAGTTCTAGCAGACTTCTGGTGGAGTCTATCGGATTTTCCATGTATAATATCATGTCATCTGCAAAAAGTGAAAGCTTGACTTCATCTTTGCCAATTTTGATGCCTTTGATTTCCTTTTGTTGTGTGATTGCTGATACTAGAACTTCCAACACTATGGTAAACAGCAGCGGTGAGAGTGGACATCCCTGCCGTGTTCCTGATCTCATGGGGAAAGCTCTCAGTTTTTCCACACTGAGGATGATATTAGCTGTGGGCTTTTCATACATGGCATTTATGATGTTTAAGAATATTCCTTCTATCCTGACTTTCTCGAGGGTTTTTATTCAGAAAGCATACTGAATTTTGTCAAATGCTTTTTCTGCATCGATTGACAGGATCATATGGTTCTTTTATTTTCTTTTATTAGTGTGATATATCACATTGATTGATTTGCCAATATTGAACCAGCCTTGAGTCCCACTTGATCATGGTGAATAATTATTTTCATATGCTGTTGAATTTGATTTGCTAGTACCTTATTGAGAATTTCTGAATCCATATTCATCAGAGATATTGGCCTGTAGTCCTCTTATTTTTGCGGTGTCTCTGTCTGGTTTCGGAATCAAAGTAATGCTGGCTTCATAGAATGAGTCTGGAAGTTTTCCTTCCCTTTCTATTTTTTTGGAATAGCTTGAGAAGGATAGGTATTATCTCTGCTTTAAATGTCTGGTAGAATTCCCCTGGGAAGCCATCTGGTCCTGGACTCTTATTTTTTGGGAGATTTTTGATAAACGATTCAATTTCTTTGCTGCTTATGGGTCTGTTCAAGCTTTTTATTTCTTCCTGTTTGAGTTTTGGAAGTGTGTGGGTGCTTAGAAATTTGTCCATTTCTGCCAGGTTGTCCAGTTTGTTGGCATATAAGTTTTCATAATATTCCCTGATAATGGCTTGTATTTCTGACGGATTGGTTGTAATAATTGCATTTTCATTAAGGATTTTATCTATTTGGGTCATCTCACTTTTCTTTTTGAGAAGCCTGGCTAGCAGTTTATCAATTTTGTTTATTTATTCAAAAAACCAACTCTTGGTTTCGTTGATCTGCTCTACAGTTTTTGTTTTGTTCTGTTTTGTTTTGTTGGTTTCTATGTTGTTTATTGTTTATTTCTGCTCTGATCTTTATTATTTCTCTTCTTCTGCCGGGTTTGGGGTGTCTTTGCTGTTCTGCTTGTATTTCCTTTAGGTGTGCTGTTAGATTTTGTATTTGGAATTTTTCTTGTTTCTGGAGATAGGCCTGGATTGCAAGGCATTTTCCTCTCAGGACTGCCTTCGCTGCATCCCAAAGCGTTTGGATTGTTGCCTTTTCATTTTCATTTGTTTCCATATAATTCTTAATTTCTTCTCTACTTGCCTGGATGACCCATTCATTCTTTAGGAGGGTGTTCTTTAACCTCCATACTTTTGGAGGTTTTCCAGACTTTTTCCTGTGGTTGATTTCAAGCTTCATAGCACTGTGGTCTGAAAGTATGCATGGTATGATCTCAATTCTTGTATACTTATGAAGGGCTGTTTTGTGACCCAGTGTGTGACCTATCTTGGAGAATGTTCCATGTGCATTCGAGAAGAAAGCATATTCTGTTGCTTTGGGATGCAGAGTTCTAAATAGACCTGTCAAGTCCATCTGATCCAATGTATCATTCAGGGCCCTTGTTTTTTTATTGATCCTGTGTCTAGATGATCTATCCATTATTGTAAGTGGAGTATTAAAGTCCCCTGCAATTACCCCATTCTTATCAATAAGGTTACTTACGTTTGTGATTAATTGTTTTATATATTTGAGGGCTCCCATATTTGGCACATAGACATTTATAATTGTTAGCCCTTCCTGAGGGATAGACCCTATAATTATTATATAATGCCCTTCTTCATCTCTTGTTAGAGCCTTTAATTTAAAGTCTGGTTTGTCTGATATAAGTATGACTACTGCAGCTTTCTTGTGACTTCCAGTAGCATGATAGATAGTTTTCCCATCCCCTCACTTTCAATCTGAAGGTGGCCTCAGGTCTAAAATGAGTCTCTTGTAGACAGCCAATAGATGGGTCTTGTTTTTTTGTTTTTTGTTTTTGTTTTTGTTTTTTGTTTTTTGTTTTTTATCCATTCTGATACCCTATGTCTTTTGGTTGGCGCATTTAGTCCATTTACATTCAGTGTTATTACAGAAAGATGCGGGTTTAGAGTCATTGTGATGTCTGTAGGTTTCATGCTTGTCCTGATGTCTCTGGTACTTTGGGGTCCTTGCAACATTTCACTCACAGAATCCCCCTTCGAATCTCTTGTAGGGCTGGTTTAGTGGTGATGTATTTCTTCAGTTTTTGTTTGTTTGGGAAGACCTTTATCTCTCCTTCTATTCTGAATGACAGATTTGCTGCATAAAGGACTCTCGGCTGCATATTTTTTCTGTTTATCACATTGAAGATTTCCTGCCATTCCTTTCTGGCCTGCCAAGTTTCAGTAGATAGGTCTGCCACTACTCTTTTGGGTCTCCCTTTGTAAGTTAGAGCCTGTTTATCCCTAGCTGCTTTCAGAATTTTCTCTTTATCCTTCTATTTTGCCAGTTTCACTATGATATGTCACGCAGAAGATCGATTCAAGTTATGTCTGAAGGGAGTTCTCTGTGCCTCTTGGATTTCAATGCCTTTTCCCTTCCCCAGATTAGGGAAGTTCTCAGCTGTGATTTGTTCAAGTACACCTTCTGCCCCTTTCTCTCTTCCTCTTCTGGAATCCCCATTATATGGATATTGTTACGTTTGATTGCATCACTTAGTTGTCCCCTCATACTCCTGGATTTTTTTTATCTCTCTTTTTCTCCGCTTCCTCTTTTTAATAATTTTATCTTCTAATACACCTATTCTCTCCTCTGCCTCTTCAATCTGAGCTGTGGTCGCCTCCATTTAATCTTGCAGCTCATTTATAGCATTTTTTAGCTCCTCCTGACTGTTTCTTAGTCCCTTGATCTCTGTAGCAATAGATTCTGTGCTGTCCTCTATACTTTTTTCAAGCCCAGAGATTAATTTTATGACTATTATATTAAATTCATGTTCCGTTATTTTGCTTAAATCATTTTTTTTTTAATTTTTTTTTTTCCAACGTTTATTTATTTTTGGGACAGAGAGAGACAGAGCATGAACGGGGGAGGGGCAGAGAGAGAGGGAGACACAGAATCGGAAACAGGCTCCAGGCTCCGAGCCATCAGCCCAGAGCCTGACGCGGGGCTCGAACTCCCGGACCGCGAGATCGTGACCTGGCTGAAGTCGGACGCTTAACCGACTGCGCCACCCAGGCGCCCCGAATCATTTTTGATCAATTCGTTAGCTGTCGCTACTTGCTGGAGTTTCTTTTGAGCTGAATTCTTCCGTTTTGACATTTTGGGTAGTCCCTGGGGTGGCGTGGAACTGCAGGGCACTTCCCCTGTGCTGTCTGGACTAACTTGTGTTGGTGGGCGGGGCCGCAGTCAGACCTGATGTCTGCCCCCAGCCCACCGCTGGGGCCACAGTCAGACTGGTGTGTACCTTATCTTCCCCTCTCCCAGGAGCGGGACTCACCATGGAGTGGTGTGGCCCCTGTCTGGGCTACTTGCACACTGCCAGCCTTTTGGTGCTGCTTCTATGGGATCTGGTGTATTAGCCGGGGTGGATCCGCAAGGTGCACAGGGGCGGGAGGGGCAAGCTTAACTTGTTTTGCCGTCAGTGGTCCCCTGCGGGAGGGGCCTTACAGCACTGGGAGGGGGCAGGCAGACCCGTCAGAGGGATGGATCCACAGAAGCACAGCGTTGGGTGTTTGCACGGTGCAAGCAAGTTCCGTGACAGGAACTGGTTCCCTTTGGGATTTTGGCTGGGGGATGGGTGAGGGAGATGGCACTGGCCAGTGCCTTTGTCCCCCACCGAGCTGAACTCTGTCTTCCAGGGCTCAACAACTCTCCCTCCCATTGTCCTCTAGCCCTTCCACTCTCCGAGCAGAGCCGTTGACTTAAAACATTCCAGATGTTAAGTCCCACTGGCTGTCAGAACTCACGGAGTCCGGCCCCTCCGCCTTTTGCAAGCCAGACTCAGGGGCTTGGCTTGGCCTGGCGGGCTGCCGCTCCACCCCCCCAGCTCCCTGCTGCCAGTGGGTGTAGGGCACACCACCTCTCCGCCCTTCCTACCCTCTTCCGTGGGCCTCTCGTCTACGCTTGGCTCCAGAGAGTCTGTACTGCTTGTCTTCTGGCGGTTTTCTGGGTTATTTAGGCAGATGTGGGCGGAATCTAAGTGATCAGCAGGACAAGGTGAGCCCAGCGTCCTCCTACGCCACCATCTTCCTCCTTGGTTTTACCCCCATAAGTCTTAAAAGTACTCTCACCCCACTCATATTCAACATAGCACAATTAATCCAAAAGGGATGTTGGAGATGCTGGGCGTTGTTAGGTCAGGACCCTGTAAACATCCACTTGCCAACTCGCAGCACTTTCTTTGACAAGGCCATCCTTCTTTGACAGGGCAAGAAGAACCCGTAAGAGGGGTCTCCAAGCTAGAGACCAGAGCTTGTGTTAGTCCCATCGGCCATCTTACGGTGTAAAACTTTATTCATTTTCCCAACATTCCCCCTTTTGATGCCTTTTATTTTTTTTTTATTATTTTTTTTTAATTTTTTTTTCAACGTTTATTTATTTTTGGGACAGAGAGAGACAGAGCATGAATGGGGGAGGGGCAGAGAGAGAGGGAGACACAGAATCGGAAACAGGCTCCAGGCTCTGAGCCATCAGCCCAGAGCCTGACGCGGGGCTCGAACTCACGGACCGCGAGATCGTGACCTGGCTGAAGTCGGATGCTTAACCGACTGCGCCACCCAGGCGCCCCTTGATGCCTTTTAAAAAATCTTTTATTAGGCACCACTTTTTAGCTCTAGGGGTTGGTACCCTCGGAGGGCTAAGATACGTGCTGCAGTTTGGCAAGCAACAGTGTTTTCAATAAAACGTACCAGGGTATTTAGCATACAGGGGCCGATGGTCACAAGTAAAATTATGGAAAGGCAGGGCCCTGCCAGGGCAGGGAGCCAGGATGCCCAGTCTGTGAGATCCCATCCTCTCCACTGACTGATGTTTTCTTGTTGTCTATGTTGAATTCTTTCCTTGAGTTCCTCAACCTTAGTCCTGACTATTCCTGATTGGTTTACAAAATAGCAACATTCCTCCCCCTAGAAAGATACAAGTCCCTCCTTTTTCTGAAGTGAGGAGGTCGAGGGCTCACCTATTTTGGAGGGACACTGCTTCCAGGGAGTTTATTTGGCTTTGTAAAGTTACCGGGGAGTCTGCCATCCGTTCCATGTCCAGTTTGTTGGTGCAGTCTCTATTAGCCCAACAGCAAGAAGCAAGATCAGAGCTCTGACACCAGTAAGGGGGAAGGGCTGGCAGAGTTGCATCCGAACCCCTGGGCTTGGCCCACACGTTGATTCCTCAAGCTTTTGTCATGCACAGGCCAGCCAGCTTCTGGGGTGTGGCTGGAGCAGGGCTAGAGAGCTCAGGGGCCAGTGTCTTTTTGAGGGTCACTTTAAGCGGGTTGACTTGATCTGGATCACTTCGCCACGTTGAGGGTTCCTCTGACTTGGCCTTCTTAACTCTGGAGTGATGGACCCATGGGGTGATAGCTGAAACTGAATCCTCTAGTTGGTTGTATATCTGTAAAGTCCACCTCCAAGTCTTCAAAAGGGGCGGGTTTCTGGTAACTGTCAGATCAGGTTTAGGGAAGATATGGTTTGCATATTTAGAGATCCATCCTGTTTTCCAGTTGTTGAAATAATCATATGCCCATGGGGTCTTATTATTATCCCCACAGAATAACAAGCACAGAGGATTGTCTATACATGAAATACTGTGACAATTTTTCTGAAGTTTACCTCAAGTTGTCTAGTTTAGGCAAACAACAAACATTTGAAGACAATCATAACTAGAATTTAACATCCATAATGGTGCATTGTTGAAACATAGTTTTTCTCCCTAAAAACCCCCCTTTCCAGAGATAGCCAAATTGAGACCAATGCATTTGTAGAACAAGTCCAGTCTTAACAAACCTGGCCTAACTATTCATATAAGCTCAGGAAGAATAGCGATTGATCATGAGGATCTTTTAAAGTTTGCTTTGCTGGAACATTTTATAAGGAATCTCTGGGTTGAACTTTTAGTAGCCTCTCCAGGCCAGAAGTCAAGACAAATACTTGCCATCAGACAGGCCTGCAATACCCGTAGAATGGGGCGAACTCCTCTTCATGAGGTCCCCAAGATATCCTGAGGTTCCTGCACCCGCCAGGAAGTGCCCTTATTTACTCACCTGGTGAAGCTGCTGGGAACTCTGTAAGCAAGGTATCAGGCCATTTCCAAGGGGCTTTATGGCTCCGTGTTTCATAAAGCCAACCTTAGTTCCTCAAAGCTGTCTGGTCACATCTGAGTCTATGAATGTCACTCTCAAATATGACATTCCAGTCAAAGCCTTGGTAAAATAACCAGTATTTCCGATGGTGACCTGTTACAAGATGAACAGATTCTTATTGAACTTATGCAAACAATTGTAATTGCCATCAGGGAAAGAATACTCACTGAGAGGTTTTGAATTTCAGGGGAGTTATGCAGAGAGAAAAATGCTTCAGGGTATAAATGAATACTTTATGACATTTCTGTATATCATAGATATCTTAAGAGAAATTTTCCTTAATCTGGAAGAGCAAACATTAGAGAACCAGCAATATTTCAACAAGAATCACAAAACTATAATCTTCCTCAGTTCATTTAATCCCATGTTCCTAATTCTTGTTCAATTTGAATGCAGCTTTTTAGTTCTGGAAATTCTAACCCATTTTAGGATTAATCTTAAAGATGTCGAATACCTGTATTTGTCCCCAAAGTCCTTTTTTATAAATCTCCTTGAAGAAGAAACACGTTTTGTGAGAGAATAACAAAAATCTCAGAAACAGGCATCGTTAAAGATCTGATGAGAGTTCATTATGATGCAATTGACAAAGAAATCTGGTTATTTCTGTGACACATAATCAGAATATAAGTGATGACCTTATACCAAAACATTAAAACTTTTGGAATTGCATATATATTTGGGCAGTTACAACATTTATCTGTGCAATACAACCTAAGGGTTACCATTGCACGACAGTGCCTTTCCAAGTAACTTAGCATCCCAAATAAAAGGGCCTAATTGGTCAAAAAAGACTTCATTTATCATTTAAATCCTGGGAAGTTTGCTAAAACCTTAGGAAGTTATAAGTACACCATAAATAGGATTACAGATCATTACAAATCTTAAAGCTTTATTTATTCAACCAAGGTGGCAATAAAAGAACCTAAAGGTGAATGTATAGCATTATATAGTTGTTACCAAAACCTAGCTCCTTTAACATTGAGAAGTTTTAACTAAGTAATCAAAGACCTGATAAAGATCAAACCTAAAACTTTGGTTTGCCCAGAAGACAAGGCTTTGTTTGCATTCTTATCAAGAGCAGATCAACAGTCCAAGAAAACTTTTTTATTTGAGCAGAGAGAAAAGCAGAATTTCAACCTTAAATTCCATTCATCTCAATCTTAGTCCATCCTGAGCACACATAAAATTCCTTTCCAAAGATTTCCCTTCATGAACCTTCTACAACTTTCCTTTGCCTTCAAACTTCGTCCCAAAGCCATTTCTCTCCAAATAGCCAGTCTCATTTAGGACAAAATTACTTTCATCTACCCTCAACAAAAATGTATTTCCATTCCTTATATCTTTCTTACATACCTCCTACTTGCCTACATACAGGGTTGCTTTCCTTATTTCCATCAGTCTTAAGTACACTTACCAGAATTTTAACTCTTAGGAAACCTTAGTCTCCAACTGAGGACTTAGTAACCAACTGAGAGGTGTTTACACCAGAATTTTTTTAGATGGTAAATTCATGAACCAATTAAGTACAAAGCATGTTTTCCAATAGGTCCAAATAGCCTTAATTTCTCTGCAATAAGAAGTTAAAAACACAAACCCGTGTCAGTAGTCAAAGCTTTAGCAACTTATTCTATTTGGAAAATACCTAGATGTCCAAGGGGGTGCACTTTACTCCTTGACCTTGAGGATGGGAGGAGGAGCCAATGGTGATGAGGTACTGAGGAGGGTATAGGAACCAGTTACGTAGACCACACCCAAGCTGGTGCAGAAACAGCAGGGGTAGGGGGAAGGCAGAAGAGGCAAGGTGCCAGTAGAAGGCAGAGAAGGAAAACCTAATTCAAAACCTTAACTCAGAGGAGCAGACGCCATGTTTTTATTGTTCCACCAAAGTGGAAATATGGAGTCCACATCAGTCCAGAGAAGACTGGGAATTTCCCCGAAATGAATGGAGTTTCAGCAACTGCTTGGGAACATTCTTTAAAGTCCCCATCCCGAGGTAGACTAACCACAGTTGGCTCCAATTATAACTGTTAACCTGGGAAATGAGGGAGAATCCCTCACATCTATTAGGCAGAGGAACAGGGGGAGAGAGCCAGGGTCCCCTTCAGTCTGATTCTATCTCGGCCAGACCAATACGGTTCCCTTCTTGAGGTTCCTCCTGATATTGGCTGGGTTTCTGGGACTTTCCTTGGTTGAGACGTTTATTCTTTCAATGTCCTTTCTCCTTGCAGTAGGCCCACTGACCCCTTGCTAAGGAGGTTCTGGGCCTCCCCTCTTTTGGCGGCTAGACTTTCCCCATCCTTTTGTCGCGACTCTCTTGTGCCTCTGGTGCAAAGAGGGTGTAAGCCTCGCATCACCTCTCATGATAATCCCCGGGGGAATCCCCTTGCTGCTGGTCATATTCATGGGTTTCTCAGCCCCTGCTCTGATCCCCCAGAGGAGAGCCTCTTTGTACCGGTGGGGGGAGGGAGCCCGGTGAGTCATAAGGTGGCAGAAAGACAGGATCTTCCTCCGGGTCTCCTGCACACACTAGGGAAGTGGTGGGTTGCTTCTTTGGCTCCCTGGGTGAGTCTCTGGATAAAGCAACTAAAACCTTTGCCTGGCTCTGCTTGCTATGGATGAATTGCACCCACAGCGGAGGATTTCAGGCAATTTCAAGCCAGTAGTTGATGTATGGAAATTGATCAAGGTGACCTGGGTGTCTGGAGACAACATGCCAGATGCAGCGGACCATTGGGACATCCAAGGTTCCCTCAGAGGACCCTATTACAGCAAAAGTGGGCCATTCTAACTCACATAGGGTCCTTAACATGCCAGCGGTTATCTTAATTCCATAGTCTCCCAAAAACCCCTTCTTTGCTCTGTCCCGACCCCATGTTCCCGTGAGGTGGAGTCACAAAGACAGACAGAGGGATAGGGGTGTCCCCTCTAATGAGGAGACCGGTCAGATGCCCATCTGTCCATGTCCTGAAGGAACTTAGGGGACGTTTAGCCATAGCGGTCTCAGCTTTGTGACTTACGATCAGAAACTATTCCGATGCCACCACAGAGTGTGTGCCATTCACCACGGAATCGCAGACGAGCCCACTCAGACTCCATGGGCTTCTGGGGACCTTAAGGATGCCTGCCCGTGGAGGCACAGAAGCGAAGTCGGCAAGCAAGCTAGACCGAGTCACACATTCACACTCACATACACACCAGAGGTTATTACATTCCCTCTCACAGAATTCCTACCTGTGAGACTTCTGAGGTCTCCGGGGAGTGATCAGGCCCCCCTTCCACTCTTGTGAGTGGGCCTGGCTAGATTGGGCCCCAGCCTTACCGGTTCCGATGTCGGGTCCAGGTCCTCACCTGCCAAGTCTCCTCCAGTCCGGCAGGAATGGCGGAGCAGGGTTGGCCCGGGGCGACCGAGTGGGAGACTGCTGAAATTCAGGCAGGGTGCGCCTTCTCCCTTGCGAATCCTCATTCCATCACCGCCTCGTCATTCTCCCAAACCAGTGGCAACAATGGGCCAGCGCAGTTGGGTTTCCCAATCAGGGAACCAAATATGTTAGGGAACCAGGATGGAACGCTGGCGGAAAAACCAAGCGGCACTCAGAGGTGGAGATCTCGGTGGATCAGAGGTTTATTTAACACTGGCGGGCTCAGAGGAGACCGTTTCTCCAAAGATCTGAGCGCTGAATGCAAGTGGGAAGGGTAATTTATAGTTGTCAGCTTCCATAGGGTTTTGGCACGCGTGCGCCCGCTCGACAAACAGGGCAAGAAGAACCCGGAAGAGGGGTCTCCAAGCTAGAGACCAGAGCTTGTTTTAGTCCCATCGGCCATCTTATGGTGTAAAACTTTATTCATTTTCCCAACAGTTTCTCAAGAATGTTATCCTCTTTTTGAAGCCAGAGCCTCCCATAATCTTTACCATCAAAACTGGCAAGCTCTAAGAAAACAATTTACCCTTACTGTGAATGAGGCCAAACAAATCATTTACTTCTGCTCAGAGTGTTAATTACTATCCCCTGAATTCCTTCCCAGCAGGAACAAAACCCCGGGGCCTCAAGCCTAGTGAGATTTGGCAGACTGATGTTAACGTTTACCCTGCATTTGGTAAACATAAGTATATCCATGCATCTGCAGATACTTATTCAGGTGTTATTTTTGCCTCAGCTCATACAAAAGAAAACACCAAAGTGATCATTCAGCATCTTCTGCATGCTATTGCAGCCTGGGGCTTCCCCCACACAATGAAGACAGATAATGGCCCAGACTATGTCTCCTCTTCATTTCGTGACTTCTGTGCCTTATGGAATATCTGACATATTACAGGTATTGCTTAAAACCCACAAGGCCAAGCTATTATAGAACGAGCATATAGTGCTCTAAAAACCATGTTAAAAAAAACAACAAAAACAAAAACAAAAACAGAAAAGGGGAACATACCCATGGCGGTCTACATTACAACCTCAACTTCTCCTCGACCATGCTATGATTACTCTTAATTTTTTAAATCTTGACCCTCAGGGACTGACTACTAACTGAATGGCACTTTTCAAAATGAAGGGAAGCCCTTACACCCTATGGTGCTGTACAAAACCCCCAAAGAGGGGCCCACATGGTCTGGGACCACTAAACTTCTCACCTGGGGTAGAGGATAATGCTTGTGTTCTTTCAGATTCTGGACTTCTGTGGAACCCCTCTCAGTTGGTGAAGCTGTACCATGGCGTGGTGGAGACCCCTAGGATATCTTCCAGTGAACCAAAAATTCCGGAGAATGACTCTGAGTGAGCGGTCACCAGCCCCCTTTTTCAAGATGGACGAAGCCTCTTTATGGACTGCTCATGCTGAAGCCACTCCAGAAACGCAAGTCCTTGCCCCTGATATAACATGAGGAAGCCTTAAATGCCTGTCTAACCAGGCCGGCATCCTCTTACAACACAATGGCATTACATACACTCCTGACTCGCACCTGATGGCCATGATCTCCATCATTGACAGAAATTCGATACGAGCAACACTGATTCTACTCCTTGCCCTCATTTGTCTAGGCCAAGGTCAATATTCATATTTGGCTCATCCCCTTAACCCACCTATATTCAATAGCCTAGCACTCCTAGACCAGGATATGCCTATTAGCAATACTGACACTGAGTTCATGGGAGGAGCCAGCCTTAACCCTCCCTTCCAAACTAAACAAGAACATTGGCTTTATATGCCAAGACCTGAATGGTGGCTTACTTCAGTATGTGTGTTACTAAACTTGGCAATTTATCTGCCTGCCTTAAACTAAAAATCAACTGGTTTTTACATGTACAGCCCAAAACTTCTACCAGGCCAGACAATTTTACCTTTTTCTCAGCCACAAGCTTTGATATACCGCAAAAAAAAAAAAAACCCAAGCATATCTCACACTCCTAATGTTATAGCTTGCTCTAGTCTCAAATATTCAGACCACCCCTGGAACAACATTCCTTGGGCAACCTGTTATGGAGAGACTGAGCATAATCTTCACTGGGGTCATTGGACTATTATTGACAGGGGTCCTAGAGGACATCTTGAAACAAAATATTCTAATAAGACCATATCCTTTGGCCAGTCTAGTAAGGAGGATATTTTTTTTGGAAAGATGGAGGCTTGTCTGGCCCTATAATTTCTGCATATAAAGGGAAATTAAAAGGACCTTGGCTTGTTAGTCTTTGGAAGCTAGGTCTTCCCTTCTTCACACTACAATTAGCCATGGTGAAATTTATGTAAAATGACATGTTAACTTAACTTGGGCCTTCCTGCACAATGTCCAACTTGCATGGACTACTAATTGTGTCCCTTCTCCTTACGTTCTCTTTGCTACCTCCACCTTACAGGTCCAACAACTAGAAACTAATTATAATATCCCTACTTCTCAGGGCTGGTTTATGTCCTGCATAAGTAATAATATTATCACCCAATTAAATATATCCTCCTAGTTAGTACTTAGACACCGTGTCTCAGCCTGGGTTCCTGTTAAATAGGTCTGGGCCCTATATGCATCCATCAGGACTAGGTGTGCATTTCAAGCTTATTTGACACTGGCACTCTGCTGCATGGCAGAAAAGATTTGTTGGTCTGTTAATCACGGGCATCTTCACAGCAGTAGGCATTATTGCCTCTGCCTCTGTAGAGCTGGAGTCAGCCTGCATCATACTATCCAGACAGCCCATGTGCTTAATAAGTTTATGATAAATACTACCAAAGAGTCTGTAAGCCAGACTTCCATTGATAAACAAGTTTTGGCCCCCCTCGAAGCTCTTGAGGCTGCAATGGAATTTACTGGAAAGAGACAAGATGTGGGAGATGCAGGAGAGAAGCATCAAAGGAAAAGACTTCAAAAGGGAAGGGCTGGAGAAGGTGCAAGGCCTTAGGACATGTTTACACAGCTGAAGGTGGCTGCTGCTAGTAAGGAACGCCTAGAGCCATTAACATTGTCCAGGGCTGGATCCTCCTTGACACCTGACCCTTCCTAGTGTTATAGAAACCAAGTAACTTGAAATTCAACCTTGAAAAGCTAAACCATTAGATTGATTAACACACTTGCTTAGTTGACTTTATGCACGTAGTCTTTAGCAATTACCCTAATAAAAAGAAGCTTCATTCTGGAGTCGGGGCCTCATTCCGACTGGAGTATGAGGACCTTCACTTAACTGCACTTTGCCGACTCATTTTTTGCGACTCCGGCCATACTCCCTGCAACAATTGGCCTAGTCGGCAGGATACGGCACAGAAAACAGTCTTCGAGACTACTTTGGTTTACAGTCACAGAGGACCGAAACAGAGCAGCAGGACAGGTAAGTCCTGGCTTTGGGATAGTGAAGGATGGGAAACTCCCAGTCTCAGGATCATGACGCTTACTCTAAATCACTTCGTACTTTATTGCAAAGTTCAGGAGTAAAAGTGAAAAGGGGAACTTTTGATGAGCTCTGGTACTTGGTTAAAAAACATTGCTATTGGTTTAATCCGTCTGGAAAAATCTTTTAAACCTTAAACAATGGAGACTAATTATGAAAACGCTTAGACGTGCTCATCAAAATGGAGATATCATTTCTTTAAAAGTTTGGTCTTTATGCTCTTTAATTGAGATGGCTTTACAGCCTGACTCAGAACAAAATATATGTTCACCTAAGTTAAAAACTCATCAAGAAGAAGGAGATGAGTTGGATTTTACATCTGATAGTTTTGAGGATGAGTCTTCCTCTGAAGATCAAAGCTATAGTGCCTGAGGAAGATACTTTACCAGAATGGCCTCCACCACCACCCACAAATGATAACTTGGAGGCTACTGCCTCCCTTATAATAAAGTATACCCCCTACTGCTTTAACTGAAAATACAGAAATTGCTACTCATGTTAAACGAAAGACTGCCTTTCCAGTCACTTCCAAACCTTTTTCTAATGACCAGCCTCACATAATAGTTCCTTCCAAGGAACATGAGGGCCCTATCATTCCACCTCTGATGCGAGGGTTGATAAAAGCTAAGCAGGAAGGAGATTTAGAATTGATACAACCGGTATCAGAAATATTTCCGGTTACTCTGAATGCTTTTTCACCAAATGCACAATATCCTAATGGAAGCTATAATGCTGAATACTCTCAGATCCCTGTAAAAATTTTTGAAAGATCTTAAAATGGCATTAACTCTCCTTATACGCAGGGCTTACTTTCAGCATTTGCTGACACCGAACGCTCGATTCTTAAAGATTGGGAAATGTTGGCCAGAACTGTTTTATCCCGTGCTGAATATTTACAATTTATGACTTGGTGGGAAGATCAAGCTAAGATTCATGGGGAAAGAAACGTTCATGATAATATTCCTATTGACAAGGAACAACTTTGTGGACAAGGACAATATTCTCAACTAAGAGATCAATGTGGTTTGAGTGATCAAGCAATACAACAAGTAATACAACAATTGCTGTAAGATGTCTTGGCAACGTATAGCTACCCCAGGGGAGGTTACCCCCTCATTTGCAAATGTTAAACAGGGACATAGTTAACCTTATGTTGACTTTGTAGCAAGATTAAGAGATGTTTTGGCTAAAACAATTCCTCAAGCAGGCCTAAGGGATTTGTTGCTTCCTATTGTGGCTTATGATAATGTTAATTCAGAATGCCAGTGAGCTCTTCCTGCTATAAGAGTGGCTGTTG
Organism: Lynx canadensis; assembly: GCF_007474595.2. Lineage (NCBI taxonomy): Eukaryota > Metazoa > Chordata > Mammalia > Carnivora > Felidae > Lynx > Lynx canadensis. The sequence continues at coordinate 81,306,071 of NC_044321.2, read as the reverse complement.
GGTCCATGGCTGACTATGTGAAAGCATATGCCGATATTGGTACCCCACTTTACAATATGAACCTCCTCGCTGCTGCTATAAGAGGGACAGACCCTTTTAAATCTAACACCAAATGCTTTGGTTGTGGAAAAAGTGGCCACACGAAAAAAAGACTGTCGAAAAATAAAGGACAAATTTTTAAAAAAAGATAAGCATAATGTTAATAATACCAGTACTAATAATCTATCTAAATTAATGTCTCCAACTGCTTTATGCCCTCGTTATAAAAAAGGATATCATTGGGCCAATCAGTGCCATTCCCAATATCACAAAGATGGGCATCCTCTTCCACCTCCTAATATTGATCAAAATCAGGGAAACTTCTCACGGGGCCTATCACATGGCCCAACAAACAAAATGAGCTTTTATCCAGCCAGCAATGGGTCTCAACACCACAACATCGACAGGTCACAGACCTCCGTCATGCAACAACTGGGAGTGCTGCTTAGATCTCCCTGCTATAGACTCAGTTGTTTTACAGCCTTCCTTGGGTGTCGTTACAGTTAGAACAGGAATCTATGGACCTTTGGGAAAAGGCACAGTAGGCCTTACTTTTGGACGGAGTAGTCTTACACTTAAAGGTATTCATGTGCATCCTGGTGTTATTGACTGTGATTATGAAAATGAAATTCAAGTTATGATACCGGCCAGTAACCCTTATACTATTCAACCAGGAGATAAAATTGCTCAATTACTTATTCTTCCTTATATAGAGGGCCAAAGCAATCCTGTTACCAGAACTGGAGGTTTTGGCAGTACTGGAAAACAACTATATTGGCAAACTTTTTTGAAAGATCTTCGCCCCAAAATACATCTTAAAATTAATAATAAATCTTTTATAGGATTACTAGACACTGGAGCTGACGTTGCCATCATATCTGAAAAGTTTTGGCCTTCATCTTGGCCTGTTGAGAACATACCTGTAATTTTTACAGGACTTGGCTCCTTAGGGGGAATAAAAAGAAGTCAACAGATTATGAGATGTGAAGGACCCGAGGATCAGATAACAACTCTTAAACCCTATGTGGCTAACATTGCCATTAATCTGTGGGGTAGAGATTTACTTCAACAGTGGGGTGCATATATTAATATCCCATCCATATCGACTCAAAATAGAAATATAATGTGTGCCATGGGATATGACCCACTGAAGGAATTAGATAAAACTCAACAAGGCAATAAAACACCCCTCGATATTTTTCCCCAAACACAAAGCCACAAGGCTAGGATATCCAAATGTATCCTAGCGGCTCCTGCCAGAGAACAAAAATATGCGCTGTCTTTAAAATGGTTTATTGATGAGCCCATATGGATAGAGCAGCGGCCGCTTTCTCAAGAAAAACTGGCAGCTTTAAAATCTTTAGCTTCTCAACAATTAGAAGCGAGGCATATTGAACCTTCAACTAGTCCCTGGAATTCTCCGGTTTTTGTCATAGAAAAGAAATCTGGAAAATGGAGAATGCTGACTGATCTCTGAGCCATAAATAAAATCATACAACCTATGGGGGCTCTACAGCCTGGCCTTCCAACGCCTGCTGCTATCCCTCGAGATTGGAAAATTATAATTGTTGATCTTAAGGATTGTTTTTTCTCCATTCCCTTAAGCCCTAAAGATTCGGAGAGATTTGCGTTCTCCGTTCCTGTAATTAATCATGAGGAGCCCATAAGCAAATTTCAGCGGAAAGTTTTACCCCAAGGAATATTAAATAGTCCCAGTCTTTGTCAGCTTTTTGTTGCAAAACCTCTCCGATATTTACGATCTCAGTTTCCTCATGCTAAGATCATCCATTACATGGATGAAATCCTATTAGCTTTACCCGAACGACATGATTTACATGCACTCTTTTTAGCAGCTCAGGCAACCCTCTCAAAATATGGCCTCCTTATTGCAGAAGACAAAATTCAATTTGAAGATCCCTTGTTCTATTTAGGTCAAAAATTAGTACAAGATTCAATAATGCCTCAAAATGTTCAAATTCGTAGAGATACCTTGCATACTTTGAATGATTTCCAGAAGTTACTAGGAGACATTAACTGGTAGCGTCCTACTCTAGGTATACCTACTTATCAACTGACTCATCTCTTTGATGTACTTAAAGGGAATTCCAATTTAAATAGCCCTAGGAAATTAACTCCGGAAGCACCCCGAAAATTACAATGGATTGAACAAAAAATTGCTTCCAATCAGCTTACTTGAATTAACTCCTTGCTACCTGTTTCCTTGTTAATTTTACTGTTACCTCATTCTCCTGCAGGAATACTTTGGCAGGCTAATGGAATCTTATATTCTGTAACCTTTAAGCGTTGACCCCCTTCTCTTTCACAGGTGACCTGGCCTGGCACAACCGGGAATCCTCCTAACTTTACTATCTCTCCTTTCAATCCTTTTCTCCACCTCCAGGATACAGATGGGCCAATCTCAAAGCACTCCTCTTTCTCTCCTTGTTGCTAACTTCAGGGATGTTAGAACCAGAGGACAGAATTTGAGTCTAGACATCCGGAGGGGAAAATTAATAACCCTCTGCCGCTCCAAATGGCCAACCTTCAGCGTTGGATGGCCACACGAAGGAACTTTTTGCCTCCCTATAATCGCTAAGGTGAAGTCAAAGATTTTTCTACCGGGTCGCCAGGGGCACCCGGATCAGATTCCCTACATTCTAGTATGGCAAGATTTGGTAGGAAATCCACCCCCTTGGTTGGCCCCCTTCCTGTCATCAGGAGCATGTAAGGCCCTTGCCATGCGGCCCGCAGACCCCCCAAAGCCAAAGACGCCATCTGCACCCTTGTATCCCATATTGCCCGATAGTCAGGACCTACTATCCCTAGACCCTCCATCCTATCATCCCCCTCCCCTCGTACCCCGGGCCCTGCCCGCAGCAGCCGCCCCACCAGTCGCCCCGCTAGTTGCCCCCCAGGGGAACCGGGAGGATGGGAAGCGGCAGCTGCACCGGAACCAGGAGGACGGGAGGCAGCAGCCACACCGGGCCCCATTGAAAACGAAACCAACCACAAGGGGCCAGCCGGCCGAACCCGCGGGCGCACCCAGCGTGAGCCAAACCCTTGCCTCCCCGACTCCACCGTGGCCCTACCCCTGCGGGAAATAGGACCCCCAGATGAAACAGGCAACCCCCGACTCCAGTATTGGCCCTTTTCCACCAGTGACCTGTACAACTGGAAAACACAGAACGCTCGATTCTCTGATAACCCTAAAGACCTAATAGCTTTTTTAGACAGTGTCATGTTCACCCACCTGCCCACCTGGGACGACTGTCAGCAGCTCCTCCGCATCCTGTTCACTACAGAGGAGCGAGAGAGGATCCAATTAGAAGCAAGCAAGCTGGTTCCCGGAGACGACGGTCAGCCGACATCTAACCCTGACCTCATTAATGCGCCTTTCCCCCTAACCAGACCTCCACAGGATGAATGGGACTACAACACGGCAGAAGGTAGGGGAAGGCTACTCATTTATCGCCAGACTCTGATGGCGGGTCTCCGGGCAGCAGCTCGCAAGCCCACCAATTTGGCTAAGGTATATTCGGTCGTACAGGGAAAGACAGAGAGTCCAGCTGCTTACTTAGAGAGACTAATGGAAGCCTTTAGACAGTTTACCCCCATGAATCCAGAAATCCCTGAGAACCAGGCTGCTGTCGTTATGTCCTTTGTAAATCAAGCAGCTCCTGATATTAAAAAAAAAAAAAAAAAACAAAAAAAAAAACAAAAAAAAAAAACCTCCAAAGGCTAGAGGATTTAGAAGGTAAACAGATCCAGGATCTGCTCCGTATAGCACAACGGGTCTACAACAACAGGGACGCCCCAGAAGAGAGACACAATACCAACCTATCGTTACTGAAACATTTGAATCAGACACATAAGACCCAAGATTGGCTCTTGAGGCACCAAAGAAAGGGGGGAATGAGAGACTAAAGAAAAATTATCAGGTGTACCCACAACCGCAAGGAAAAGACCCCCCCCCCCCTTCTCCGCCCTTCCTGGAACCAGCCAGGGCGTGCCTGGTTGTGGTTTGACCTAAAGGCGGGAACCAATCAAGTTCTGCTGAGTGTTCAAATTTAAATGTCAACCAATAACAGCTCTGTAACCTCGAAAAATCCCTAACTTCCCCATAACCTGTTTGTGCCTGCCTATAAAAGTGCTGTAAAAACCTCGCTCGGGGCCTCTTAGCGTCACCGGCAACGAGTGTGCGGAGGTCCGGGTTCGAACCTGCAATAAACGACCCTTGCCGCTTGGCTTTGACTCTGGACTCTGGTGGTTTGTTTTCGGGGATCTCTCGAATCGGGGCATATCATACTCACATATGATCTCATTCTGGCCTCCCTGGCCCCTTAGCAGAAGGGAACGCTATAGTGGATTCCTTATTGGCAACTCCTGTTATTACAGCACAAGATTTTCACAATCCGACTCATATTTTTTTTTTAATTTTTTAAAGTTTATTTTATTTTTTGTGACAGAGAGAGACAGAGCATGAACGCAGGAGGGCCAGAGAGAGAGGGAGAGAGGAGACAACCTGAAATAGGCTCCAGGCTCTGAGCTGTCACCACAGAGCCCGACGTGGGGCTCGAACTCACAGACTGCGAGATCATGACCTGAGCCAAAGTCAGACTCTCAACCTACTGAGCCACCCAGGCGCCCCTGCAATCTGACTCATCTTAATGCTAAAGGCTTAAGTAAACGCTTTTCTATTTCCCTTAAACAAGCTAGAGAAATTATCACACACTGCCCCACTTGTGGGCCTATTGTCATTCCTCTGTACTCTCTGGGCGTTAATCCCAGAGGTCAACAACCTAATGATTTATGGCAAATGGATGTTACTCATGTTCCACAACTTGGTCGCCTTGCATATGTACGTGTATCAATAGACACGTATACTGGTTTTATATGGGCTACACCTTTGTCAGGAGAAAAAAATGGCCCATGTTATTCAGCACCTTTTAGAAGCATTTGCCACAATGGGACTCCCCCGGAATCTTAAAACTGACAATAGCCCCGCTCATACTTCTCACACTTTTCTTATATTTTGCCAAAAATGGGGCATTCATCATACTACAGGCATTCCTTACAATCCACAAGGTCAAGGTATTATTGAACGTGCTAATCGTATATTAAAAACCATGTTACGAAAACAAAAACAGGGGGATATGGCCTTGAATCCAAAGAATCAATTAATGAAAGCATTATTTACGCTTAATTTTCTGGATTTAAGAGTTGAACAAGAGCTCACCGCAGCTGTAAAACATCACACAGCTTCTAATACCAGATCCCTTTCACAACCAATATTTTGGAAAATGATAATAACCAATGGTTCCCTGGGCATGTTAAATCGTGGGGTTGGGATGGGGCGCCTGGGTGGCGCAGTCGGTTAAGCGTCCGACTTCAGCCAGGTCACGATCTCGCGGTCCGGGAGTTTGAGCCCCGCGTCGGGCTCTGGGCTGATGGCTCAGAGCCTGGAGCCTGTTTCCGATTCTGTGTCTCCCTCTCTCTCTGCCCCTCGCCCGTTCATGCTCTGTCTCTCTCTGTCCCAAAAATAAATAAACGTTGAAAAAAAAATTTTTAAAAAATAAAAAAAAAAAAAATCGTGGGGTTGGGGATTTTCTCTTGTAGCCACAGATAATGGAGATACCTAGCTCCCAGCCCGGCAATTAAAACCACAATATGAACAGATGGGTGAAGAGAAAAAGAGTCGATAATTTTCAACCACTGGAGAAAGATAGGGAAGAATTAAGCCTCAAACGAGAAATAAAAAGAAGAACCAAAAAAACAATGAAAGCCAAACCTCCGACATGGGGACAGATGAAGAAGATGACTCTAGAAGCAGAACAGATCCTCAAAAAAAACAGGAACACCTAAGACTTCTACTACTCTGTTTATTGCCATGGTATCAGTTCTTATTTTAACCGTGAGTACTAAAGAGAATCACACATATTGGGCTTATATTCCAAATCCACCTCTTAATAGATTAATTACATGGGATGATCCCTCTTTCCCAGTTTATGTAAGTGATTCAGTCCGGTTGCCTGAACCTTATGATAATAGAGGCCCATTTAAACCAGAAGAAGAAGGAAAAATAATCCCTGAATATTCTGTAGGTGCAGATGGGCCACTTATATGCTTTGGAATAGGTGAACACTGTGTTACATTTCGTTCACAGGCATGGATAGCAAAAATAACCAATGGGACTAATGTCTCTATATTGTATTTACTACAGGGAGTCTCCATGAGAACTCAGAGAATTACATATGCTCACCCTCCTAAATTGCCTCGATGTCAATTAAGAAAGGTTATAAATCCTGAGGAATGGGTTAATTGGGAGCTCTGTAGAGGAGAGGCTGGCAGAGTTCTTCTTAATACTTCCAAAGGAAGCATCCTTAATTGGGCCTCCGTAGGATCTGCTCAGACCAAATACTCCAAAAGAGAGCTCCGATGGTGTCGATATCAAGACGACATCATTTCAGATGTAACATCTGAACCCATTGTATGGCATGAAGGAGCGATGACTCCCCCCAGCCCACGTTTACCTGATGGACCAATTCATTCAGAATTCTGGAAAATTGGTACTGGATTATTAGGCATGACCACTTGGAAAGGCCACTTAATGAATATTTCAAATAAATTCTCCATCTCTTTTAGAATCAATGAGACTCATAAAATTCAAGCATGTGTCAGACTTCCTTTTCTGTTTATGTTAGGCATGCCTCATTGGGACCTTGATAACAATCTTCTTACTTGCCATATTTTTTTTTTTTTTTACTTGTCTTAATTCTACTATTTCTTTTAACCAGGAAAGAACAAAGCTTATATTATCCTTAAGGCACGAAATGGGGTTTGGATGCCTGTAACCATGGATCTGTCTTGGCAATACTCCCCAGAAATGTATCTCATAGATGAAATATTGAAACGTGTCTTACACCGCACCTGACGGTTTGTAGCTTTACTGGTAACTGCTGTACTTGGGGGATTATTTACAAGCTACAGCTATTACAGCTACAGCAGCAACAGCCGGTTTTGTTCTGCATCAGACTGTACAAACCACCCACTTTTTACAAAACTGGCATCAAGATTCAGAAAGGCTGTGGAACAGCCAATGGCTGATTGATACACAGATAGAGAGTCAATTATCTGACTTGCAACAAGCTGTTCTTTTTCTGGGAGATCAATTGATTAGTTTACAACAACAGATAAAGCTTCAATGTGATTGGAACATAACCACCTTTTGTGTCACCCCCTCCCCCATGTATATAATCAATCTAAGATTTCATGGGACCTGGTGTCAACACCTTCTTAATCAAGGCAATACCCCTGCTGATGTAGCTCAATTGCAAAAGGACGTTTATGAAACATTCAAAAATAAACTTGAGATGATTTCTGGTGCTCCTTCTCTATCTGAGATAACTAATTGAATCTCGGAATTGAATCCAATGAATTATATAAAACCCTTAAGCTTTTCTGAGATTGGTATTTTTATATTAATCTTTGTCTTATTACTTTGCATATACCTCGTCTAGAGAAGAAGACAACAACGAAGGCGAGAATATGCCTCACTAGCCTCTGTCTTTGCCCTCCAGCTTTGCCAAATGAAAGAAAAAGGGGCAGATGTGGGAGATGCAGGAGAGAAGCACCAAAGGGAAAGACTTCAAAAGGGAAGGGCTGGAGAAGGTGCAAGGCCTTAGGACATGTTTACACAGCTGAAGGTGGCTGCTGCTAGTAAGGAACGCCTAGAGCCATTAACATTGTCCAGGGCTGGATCCTCCTTGACACCTGACCCTTCCTAGTGTTATAGAAACCAAGTAACTTGAAATTCAACCTTGAAAAGCTAAACCATTAGATTGATTAACACACTTGCTTAGCTGACTTTATGCACGTAGTCTTTAGCAATTATCCTAATAAAAAGAAGCTTCATTCTGGAGTCGGGGCCTCATTCAGACTGGAGTATGAGGATCTTCACTTAACTTCACTTTGTTTGCAGACTCATTTTTTGCGACTCTGGCCATACTCCCTGCAACAACAAGAGGCCTTGTTCCTTCACTCTAAGCTGCCCTGTGACCCTAACTACCAGCATATCTGCATGACTGGCATTCCTTATAGTCATCCTCTGGCTTGGGATGCTGTCCTGTCCAGACACACCTCCGCCGTGTCTTTTCTTCCGACCCCTCTGACAATATAGAAGATTTAGATATGGCTTTGCACCAACAGCTACAATATGCAGAGGATCGGCTTAAAAATAAATGGGCTGATTCCTTGGGAATGTGGCGTGATGTAAATCCTTTCTCACTTGGCGGCTAGCACCCATCTCAAATTCTGGGTAACTTTGGGAAGTGGAATGCTTTTACTATGCCTCTTTTTATGTCTTTGCAGAACCACTCTTCAAGCCATCCAAAAGCAAAACAAGGACCAGGCGCTTATCATGACGGCCCTCAAACACAAAACTAGAAGAACCAAAGAAACAAAAAAGGTGAAACTATGGGGAATAAGCTTAGAAATTCCCTGGGCTTATACCAATGGGTTAACAAGGCATAAAGAATTACAAAGCCATAAGATGCTCACATCCAAGTTTGGGTAACAAGATTAGGTAAATAAGTATAGAGAAGGCGGGGCAGAAGCCCCAGTATAGAGAGGGCAGGGCAAAGGCCCCAATATAGAACATAGGTATATGAAATAAACAAGATTAGGAGCGGGGTGGGGGGAAGAGCGAGAGGAGGGGGCTCTCTCTCTCTCTCTCTCTCTTTCTCCACCCCCCCCCCCCAGGAGTTCAGGGCAAAATTGCCCCCAATTTAGTACCGTAGCAGAAAACTGCTTTCACAGGAAGGACGGACCAAGTTAAGTAAATGGGTAAATTGGGCTATGGACCACTGCTCTGTGCTATGGGTGAAGCTGTCCAGAGCAGAGATGATTAACAAAAGAAAGGTGCCTTGTTAACCCTGAGGTCACGTGTCCTGTCTCAACCCCTAGGCTACCTAAGATAAACAGAGGCAGTGCCTCATGTCCACTGTAAACAATCTTGTGCCCAGCTGCCCAGCACCAGGATTTTGTTTTGTATTAACCCAAACCCCTAACCCCGAATGTCTTCAAGACCCCCTTTCCCTCACGTCCATGCATTAATGTACAAAGAATCATTGTCTCTTTGTGCACATCCATCACCATGTTTGTAAGCCTTCTGATCCTAATAAAAGTGCGGAAAGGATCCTTATTTGGGACTCTTGTCTTTCCCTGGACATTAGCCATCTCTCGCTTTTATTCCTGCATCCTGACTTCTTGATAGACAAGAAAGAACTTTAGAATTAGTGTCTACAACATGACCAATTTAATGCAATCCTTATCTTAACATCAGGAGCATTTTTCACAGAGGTAGAAAAAAACAATCCTAAAATTTGGATGAAAGCACAAAAGATCCTGAAAAGCCAAAGCAACCTTGAAAAAGAAAAGCATCACAATTCCAGAAATCAAGCTATATGGCAAAGCTGTAGTGATCAAGGCAGTATGGTACTGGCACTGAAATAGACACATAGAAAATGGAACAGAATTGAAAAGCCAGAAATGACCCCACAGCTATATGGTCAATTGATATTCAACAAAATAGGGGAAAATATCCAATGGATAAAAGACAGTGTCTTCATTAAATTGTGGTGGCAAAACTGGATGTTAACATGCCAAAGAAAGAAACCGGACCACTTTCTTACACCATACAAAGACAAATTCAAAAAAGAGCAATGACCTAAATGTGAGACCAGAAACCACAAAAATCATAGAGAACACAGGCAGAAACATCTTTGACATTGGCCCAGGCAACTTCTTACTAGATATATCTCGTGAGGTAAGGGAAACGAATGCAAAAATAAACTATTTTGACTTCATCAAAATATAAAGCTCCTGTATAGAGAAGGAAACAACGAACAAAACTGAAGGCAACCTATGGAATGGGAGAAGGTATTTGCAAGTGACATATCTAATAAAAGGTTAATATCCAAAATATATAAAGAACTTATGAAAGCCAACACCCAAAAAACCAAATAATTCAGTTAAAAAAAATGGGCAGAAGACATAAACAGACATTTCTCCAAAGAAGATAGATGGCAAACACATCAATGGAAAGTTGCTTATCATGACTTATCACCAGGAAAATGCAAATCAAAACTATAATGAGAGGGAGGGGCCAAGATGGCAGAACAGCATGGAAGTTTTTTTACATCTCTCATCTCTGAAATGCAGCTAGCGCAGCACCAAAACATTTTGCACACCTAGAAAACTGATTTAAGGATTAACAATACAATCTGCACAACTTGAACCACAGAACATGGCAGGTACATGGCACGGAGAGGTGGACTGGGGGAGATAGAAGCTGAGGAGGGTAGGGAGCTGTTTTTAATTGCCGAGAGAGGATGGAGACAGGGGAGAGTACAGGAAAAGCACTTCCTCCGAAAGCAGCTGGAGAGAAAGAGAAAGAGTGGAAACACCCATAAGGGACTGAACAAGAAAGGGAGAAAGAAGAAAGGAGAATGGAGAAAGGAGAGGGGTTTAAATACCTTTAAGAAGCTATAAACAGTGGAGGGCAGAGTCTGAAACTCAGCAGCTCCATACTGGGTAGAGCTCTGGTGAGAGGGGTGAATCACCAGGAGCAGACACCAAGGTCAGAGAGGTCCTCGGGCCACAAGGGGAGAGGGGGTTCCACTGCTGGGAGGAGATTTGGTAGAGGCTGTGTGGCCTCCCCACAGGCAAAGGTCCCAGTGGATCCCAGAGAACAGCCACGTTTATTGGTGTTGGAATAAGGACTCTAAGGGTGAAGCCTGGCACCAGGTGTGTGTTGTGATTTACCATAATCCCTGAAATGCTGCTGCTATACGATCACAGGAAATTTTTCTGGGGTGGGCTTGCACCCAGTCATAGTCTTCGGGCATCTGCAGCATTGTGGTCATGCGAACATTCCTGGGGGCAGGCTGGTACTCGGCCACTGCCTGGTGAGACCCTCTCCCAGAGGGTCTGAGCGAGTCAAAGCCACAGGGCCCTCAAATGTGAAGGGCTTGAGGGGTGCCTGGATGCCTCAGTCAGTTGGGCATCGGACTTCAGCTCAGGTCATGATCTCACAGTCTGTGAGTTCAAGCCCCACGTCAGGCTCTTTGCTGACAGCTCAGAGCCTGGAGCCTGCTTCAGATTCTGTGTCTCCCTCTCTCTCTCTGCCCATCCCCTGCTCGTGCTCTGTCTCTCTCTGTCTCAAAAAGAAATTAAAAAAAATTATTATTATTTTAATTTAAAGTGAAGGGTTTGGAAACACAGCCCCATCTGAGATAAAACTTGGGAAGGAGGTACCGCATGGCAGGCTGAAGGCTTGGTTATGGACAGTGTAGAAGTGGGGAGTGGACAGAAGCTGGAGACAAAGGAGGGGTGTTTGATTGCTGGTCAGAGAGAGCACAGAGTTCTGATGCTAGAGACTGGATAGCTGGGAGACACCAGTTTCACCCCTCCCACACATGCATATACACATACACACATGCCACAAAGATCCACCCCAGTAAACTAAGAAGCACAATCCAGTAGAGAACAGAGCTGCTAAACCAAGCTCCATCCAGCTGGGACAACCAAGCTCTAGAGGAAGGCCACAAGTCTATCCACCTGCTTAGTTTACAGACTGTGAAGTGCTTCATAGTTTAACTTCTAGGGGAAACTGGATGTAATCAAAATTTTATTTCATTCCGTTTGCTGGTCCATGCAGTCATTTTTTTTTTAATTTTTCTTTTCTTATTCTTAATTACAGAAGGAGAAAAAAATATTTTTAGTTTCTGTTTTTATAAAAAAATTCTTTCATTTTTCTCCTATACTATTTACTTTTTGTAAATTTTTAAAATTCCATTTTACTTTCATCATTTTATTTTATTGTATTCATTGTTTTAAAATTTCACACGTTTCTCCCCTCCCCCTTTTTTTTTCTTTTTAGACATGCAATCTCTAATGGATGCTACAGTGACAAGAGTGAATGAAGCAGGGCAGCAAATCAGCGATATAGAGGACAAACTTATGGAGAATAATGAAGCAGAAGAAAAGAGGGAAACGAAGGCAAAAGAGCATGACAATAAGAATCAGAGAACTCAGTGACTCATTAAAAAGGAATAACATCCAAATAATAAGGGTCCCAGAAGGTGAAGAGAGGTAAAATAGGGTAGAAGGTTTATGTGAGTAAATATAGTGGAAACCTTTCCTAACCTGGGGAAAGACACAGACAGCAGAATCCAGGATGCACAGAGAACTCCCATTAGATTCAACAAAAACCAACCATCAAAAAGGCATATCATAGTAAAATTCACAAAATACTCAGGGAAGGAAAGAATCATGAAAGCAGAAAGGGACAAAAAGTCCTTAATATACAAAGGAAGACAGGTCAGGTTTGCAGCAGACCTATCCACAGAAACTTGGCAGGCCAGAAAGGAGTGGCAGGATATATTCAATGTGCTGAATTGGAAAAATATGTGACCAAGAATTCTTTACCCAGAAAGGCTGTCATTCAAAACAGAAGACGAGATAAAAATTTCCCAGAGAAACAAAAAATAAAGGAGTTCGTGACCACTAAACCAGCCCTGCAAGAAATTTTAAGGGGGACTTTCTGAGTGGAGAAAAGATGAAACAAAAGCAAAGAGAGCAAAAACAACAAAGACTAGAGATGAACCGAGAACACCACCAGAAACTCCAACTCTACAGGCAACATAATAGCAATAAATTCATATCTTTTAGTACTCACTCTAAATGTCAATGGCCTAAATGCTCCAATCAAAAGATATCTATGGTAACAGAATGGATAAGAAAACAAGATCCATCTATATGCTGTTTACAAGAGACATACTTTAGACCTAAAGACACCTTCAGATTGCAAGTAAGGGGATGGAGAACCATCTATCATGCTAATGGTCAACAAAAGAAAGCCAGAGTAGCCATACTTATATCAGACAATCTAGACTTTAAAATAAAGACTGTAACAGGAGATGAAGAAGGGCATTATATCATAATTAAAGGGTCTATCCACCAAGAAGATCTAAGAATTGTAAATATATATTCTCCAAACGTGTGAGTACACAAATATATAAATAGATTAATCACAAACATACAGAAACTCATTGATAATTATACCATCATAGTAGGGGTCTTCAACACCCCACTTACAGTAATGGACAGATCATCTAAACAGAAAACCAACAAGGAAACAATGGCTTTGAATGACATACTGGATTGGGTGGACTTAGGAGATAAATTCAGAACATTTCATCCTAAAGCAGCAGACTACTTATTCTTCTCCAGTGCACATGGAACATTCTTCAGAATAGATCACATACTGGATCACAAATCAGCCCTCAGCAAGTACAAAAAAGATCGAGACCATACCGTGCATATTTTCAGACCACAATGCTATAAAACTCGAAATCAACCACAAGAAAAAAATTGGAAAGACAGCAAATACTTGGAGACTAAAGAACAGCCTACTAAAGAATCAATGGGCTAACCAAGAAGTTAAAGAGGAAATTGAAAAGTGCATGGAAGCCAATGAAAATGATAATACCACAGCCCAAAAATTCTGGGATGCAGAAAAGACAGTAATAAGAAGGAAGTATATAGCAATCCAGACCTTCTTAAAGAAATAAGAAAGGTCTCAGATGCTCAATCTAACCATAAACCTGAGAGAACTGGAAAAAGAACAGCAAATAAAACCCCAAAACTAGCAGAAAACGGGAAATAATAAAGATTAGAACAGAAAATCAATGCCATCGAAATGAAAAAACTAAACAAAACAGTAGAACAGATCAATGAAACCAGGAGCTGTCTCCTTGAAAGAATTAACAAAATTGATAAACTCCTAGCAAGTTTGATCAAAAAGAAAAAGGAAAGGACCCAAATAAATAAAACACAGAATGAAAGAGGAGAGATCACAACCAACACTGCAGAAATACAAACAATAATAAGAGAATATTAGGAGCAATTATACCCCCAATAAATTGGGCAATCTGGAAGAAATGGACAAATTTCTAGAAACATATAGGCTGCCAAAACTGAAACAAGAACAAAAAGAAAATTTGAGAAGACCCATAAGGGGTAAAGAAATCGAATTAATAATAAAAATAAATCTCCCCAAAACAAGAGTCCAGGGCTGGATGGCTTCCCAGGGGAATTCTGCCAAAGCTTTCAAGAAGAGTTAACACCGATTATTTGAAGCTGTTCCAAAAAATAAAAATGGAAAACTCCCAAAGTCATTCTATGAGGCCAGCATTACCTTCATTCCAAAACCAGACAAAGACCCCAGTAAAAAGGGGAACTATCGACCAATTTTCCTGATGAACATGGATGCAAAAATCCTCAACAAGATATTAGCCAACTGGATCCAATAATACATTAAAAGAATTATTCACCAAGACCAAGTGAGATTCATACCAGGGATGCAAACCTGTTCAATATCCACAAAACAATCAATGTGATACATCACATCAATAAAAGAAAGGACAAGACCCACATGATCTTATCAATAGGTGCAGAGAAAGCATTTGACAAAATACAGCATCTTCTCTGGATCAAAACACTCAAGAAAGTAGGTATAGAAGGATCATACCTCAAGAGCATAAAAGCTATATATGACAGAACCACCATTAATATCATCCTCAATGGGGAAAATCTGAGAGATTTCCCCCTAAGGTCAGGAACACAACAGGGATGTCCACTCTTGCCACTGTTATTCAACATGGTATTGGGAGACCTAGCCTCAGTAATCAGGCAACACAAAGGAACAAAAGGCATCCAAATTGCCAAGGAGGAAGTCAAACTTTCACTCTTTGCAGATGACATGATAATCTATATGGAAATCCCAAAAAATTAATCAAAAACTTGCTAGAACTGAACCATGAATTCAGCAAATTGGCAGGTGTGAAGTCAATGCACAGAATTGGTTGCATCTTATACACCCAATAATAAAGCAACAGAAAGAGAAATCGAGGAATTGATCCATTTACAATTACACCAAAACCATAATACCTAGGAATAAACTTAACCAAGAGGTGAAAAACCTATTCACTGAAAACTATAGAAACCTTATGAAAGAAACTGAAGAAGACACACACGATTAAAGGGAAAACATTTCATGCTCATGGGAATGGAAAGAACAAATATTGTTAAAATGTCAATGCTACCCAAGCAGTCTACATATTCAATGCAATCCTTATAAAATAAAACCAGCATTCTTCACAGAGCTAGAACAAACAATACTAAAATTTGTGTGGAAGCAAAAAAAGATGCAAGATAGCCAAAGCAATCCTGAAAAAGAAAACCAAAGCCATAAGCATCACAGTCCCCAACCTCGAGACTTATTACAAAGCTGTAATCATCAAGACAGTATCGTTCTGGCACAAAAACAGACATTCAGATCAACGGAACAGAATAGAGAACCCAGAAATGGACCCACAAACGTATGGCCAACTATTCTTTGACAAAGTAGGAAAGAATATCCAATGGAATAAAGACAGTCTTTTCAGCAAGTGGTGCTGGGAAAACTGGACAGCGACATGCAGAAGAATGAACCTGGACCACTTTCTTACACCATACACAAAAATAAACTCAAAATGGATGAAAGACCTCAATGTAAGACAGGAAGCCATCAGAATCCTGGAGGAGAAAGCAGGCAAAAACCTCTTTAACCTTGGCCGCAGCAACTTCTTACCCAACACATCTCTGGAGACAAGGGAAACAAAAGCAAAAATGAACCATTGGGACATAATCAAGATAAAAATATTTTGCACAGTGAAGGAAACAATCAGCAAAACTCCCATCCAACAGAATGGGAGAAGATGTTTGCAAATGACATATCAGATAAAGGGTTAGTATCCAAAATCTATAAGGAACTTATCAAACTCAACACACAAAAAAACAAATAGCCCAGTGAAGAAATGGGCAAGAGACATGCATAGAAACTTCTCCAAAGAAGACGTAGAGATGGCTAACAGACACACGAAAAAATGCTCAACATCACTCATCATAAGGGAAATACAAATTAAAACCACAATGAGATGCCACCTCACACCAGTCAGAATGGCTAAAATTAACAACTCAGGCGACAGCAGATTTTGGTGAGGATGTGGAGAAAGAGGATCTCTTTTGCACTGCTGGTGGCAATGCAGACTGGTGCCGCCACTCTGGAAAACAGTATGGAGGTTCTTCAAAAGATAAAAATAGAACTACCCTACAACCCAGAAATTACACTACGAGGTATTTATCCGAGGGCTAGGTCGTAAACTCTAAGTCTAAAGTTCTCTTTTGTCTAGCCAAAGAGTGAACGCAGGATTAAAACAAGAGATGGCTAATGTCCAGGAAAAAGACAAGAGCCCTGAAGAAGGGTCCTTGCCTCGTGTATTTATTCAGATCAGAAGGCTTACAAACGTGATGGGTGTGCACAAAAAAAGACAAAGAAACTGTGAACATTAACTTGAGGATGTGAGGGGGGAAAAGGGGGTCTTGAAGATATACAGTGTTTGGGGTTTGAGTCAATATAAAGCAAAATCCAGGTGCCGGGAACATGGGTAGATGGTTGTTAACAGCAGACAGGAGGCGCTGTGCCTGTTTATCTTTGCCAGCTTAGGGGATGATACAGATAAGGGGAATAACCTCAGGGTTAACAAGACACCTTTTCTTTTGTTAACCATCTCCACTCTGGGCTGCTTTGCCTACAGCACAGTGGTCTAAAGTCCAATTCACCAATTTACCTAACCTGGCCCTATTCTTCTATGAAGGCAGCTTTCTGCTATAGTACTAAACTTGGGGTGCTTTCACCCTGAATCTAATCTCATTATTCCTATGTATTGGGCACCTTTGCACCGATTCTATTTCAGGCCTTTGCCTTTCCCTCTCTATTTTTGGGGGTTCATCACCACCTCCCTATTTTGGGGTGCCTTTGCACACCCCTATTCTTGGCACCTTTGTGCCTCCCTATTCTTGGAATGCCAATCTGTTTTTCCCAAACTCGGGTGTAAGCATTTTTTGACTTTGTGTTTCTTTATGCCTTGTAAACTCATTGGTGTAGGCCTGGGGGATTGCTAATCTTTCCCCACAGGGGATACAGGTGTGCTGTTTCAAAGGGGCACGTGCATCCCAATGTTTATAGCAGCGCTATTGACAATAGCCAAATATGCAAGAGCCCAAATATTCATCAAAGGATAAATGGATAAAGAAGATGTGGTATATATATATATATATATATATATACACACACACACACACACACACACACACACACACACACACAATGGAATATTACCCAGCAATCAAAAAGAATGAAATCTTGCCATTTGCAACAACGTGGAGGGAACTAGAGGGTATTATGCTAAGTGAAATTAGTCAATACGAGAAAGACAAATATCATATGACTTCACTCATATAAGGACTTTAAGATACAAAACAGGTGAACATAAGGGAAGGGAAGCAAAAGTAATATAAAAAGAAGGAGGGGGACAAAATGTAAGAGACTTTTAAATACAGAGAACAAACTGAGGGTTGCTGGAGTGGTTGTTGGTGGGGGGATGGGCTAAATGAGTAAGGGCCATTAAGAAAGACATTTGTTGGACGAGCACTGGTGTTATACACAAGGGATGAATCACTGGAATCTACTAAAATCATTTTTACTATATGATAACTAACTTGGATGTAAATTAAAAAAATATATATCCTGCCCAAATAACTACAATGAGATATCACCGCACACCAGTCAGAGTGGCTGAAATCAACAACACAAGAAACAACAGGTGTTGGCAAGGATGTGGAGAAATAGGAGCACTCTTGCACTGTTGGGGGAAGTGCAAGCTGGAGCAGCCCATACTGAAAACAGTATGGTGGTTCCTCAAAAAGTTAAAAATGGAACTATGCTAGGATCCAGTCATTGCACTACTGCGTATTTACCAAATAACACAGGCATTAATTCAAAGTGATACCTGAATCCCTATGTTTATAACAGTAGAATTTACAATAGCCAAGATATGGATGCTTCCCAAGTGTCCATTGATAGACAAATGGAAGAAGTGGTATATATACCCAATGGAATGTTATTCAGGCATAAAAAGAATGAAATCTTGCCATTTGCAATGGCATGGATGTAGATAAAGAGCATAATGCAAAGTGAAATAAGTCATCAGAGAGACTCAGATAACTAACTGGAATTAAAATAACAAGGTAAAAAATAGTGTATTTCTTGGTTCGTCTGACTCTCTTTTTTTTTTCCTTTGCTCAATTTTTCCCCTTAAATTCCATCTATGAGTGAAATCAGATGGTATTTGTCTTTCTCTGACTGACTTATTTGGCTTAGCATAATACAATCTAGCTCCATCCATATTGCTGCAAATGACAAGATTTCATTCTTTTTAATGGCTGAATAATGTTCCTTTGTCTATATTTGTATACTACATCTTCTTTATTCATTCATCTGTTGATGGATACTAGGGCTGCTTCCATACTTTGCCTGTTGTAAATAGCGTGGCAAGAAACGTAGGGGTGCATATATCCCTTTGAATTGTACTTTTGTTTTCTTTGGGTAAATACCCGCTAGTGCATGAGGAACCTTCATACCGTTTTCCACAGTGGCCGCATCAGTTTGCACTTCCACCAACAGTCCATGAGGTTTCCTGTTTCTCCACATCCTCTACAACAATTGTTGGTTCTTGTGTTTGTGGTTTTAGCCATTGTGATAGGTTAAGGTGATATATCATTGTACTTTTGATTTGCAATTCCCTGATGATGAGTGATGTTGAATATCTTTTCATCTGTGTGTTTGGTCAAGTGACTATCTCCATTGGAGAAATATCTGTTCATGTACCCTGCCCACTGTCTAATTGGATTATTTTTTTGGGTTTTGATATGTATACATGATTTATATGTTTTAGATACTAACCCTTAATCAGACATGTCATTTGCAAATATCTTCTCCCATTCTGTAGGTTGTCTTTTAGGTTTGTTGTTTGTTTCCTTCACTGTGTAGAAGCTTTATATTTTGATGAAGTCACAGTAGTTTGTTCCAGCTTTTGTTTCCCTTGCCTCAGAACTTACATCTAGAAAGTGTTGCTATGTCGTTGTTGGAGACATATGTTGTTGCTATGTTGTTGGAGAAATTACTGCCTCTGTTGCCTTCTAAGATTTTTATAGTTGACAGTCTCACATTTAGGTACTTAATTCATTTTGAATTTATCTTGGCATGGTGTAGGCCAGTGGAATATTTTCCTCATTTCCCTTGTAGCCATCCAGTTCTCCCAACATCATTTCTGGAAAAAGCTTTTTTATTTTTTACCCGCACTGCATATTCTTTCCTCCTTTGTCAAGGATTAATTGACCATAGATACATTAGTTTTTCTGATTTTCTATTGTATTCCATCCATGTATGTGTTTTTGTTTTGTTTTGTTTTGTTTTGTTTTGGTGCCAGTATCACACTGTTTTCATGGCTACAGCTCTGTAATATAACTTGAAGTCCAGAAACGTGATGCCTCCAATTTTTGCTTTTCTTTTTCAAGATTGTTTTGGCTATTCAGAGTCTTCTGTGGTCCCATACAAATTTTAGGATTATTTGTTCTACTTCTGTGAAAAATTGTGTTGGTATTTTCAAAGGGAATGCCTTAAATCTATAGATTGCTTTGGGTAGTATGGACATTTTAATAACACTTTTTCTTCCAATCCATGAGGATGGAATATCTTTCCAATTGTTTGTGTTGTTTTCGATATATTTTTTTTTTCGATATTTTATCGAGTGAAGTTACCCCTGGGTATTTTATTATCTTTCTTGTGATATGGATGGGAGTACTTTCTTAACTTCTCTTTCTTTTGCTTCATTTTGGAATATAAAATGCCCTTAAAAACTGCGTATAAACTTAGGGTTGATGGGGGGTGGGAGGGAGGGAAAGTGGGTGATGGGCATTGAGGAGGGCACCTGTTGGGCTGAGCACTGGGTGTTGTATGGAAACCAATTTGCCAATAAATTTCATACTAAAAAAATAATAGCCATATGGCAAAGATAGGACAAATTTGTATCCATATTTATTCAGTCTGAAGCATCACTCCATAGTTTACTCAAAAATAAGAAAACATAGTTTTCAGTAAAAAAAAAAATGCTATGGATTTCTATATGGTGACTCTGTATCCTGAAACCTTACTAAATTCATTTACCAGTTCTAGTAGTTTCCCCCCACCCCAGTGGAGTGTTTAGTGTTTTCTGTATATAGCATCATGTAGTCTGAAAATTGTAAACATTTTACTTCTTCTTTTATAATTTGGATGCCTTTGTTTTCCTTCCTCTTCACTCCTGTGGCTTGGACTACTAATACTTTGTTAAATAATAATGGTGAGAGTGGATATCCTTGTCTTGTCCCTGACCTTAGGGGAAATGTTTTCCGTTTTTCACCATTGATATAATGTTAGCTCTGTGTCTGTCATATATGGTCTTTATTATATTGAGGTATGTTCCCTCTAATTCCACTTTGTTGAGGGTCTTTATCATGAATGGATGTTATACCGTGTCAAATGCATTTTCTGCATCTGGTGAAATGACCACATAGTATTTATCCTTCCTTTTATTGATATGTTTTATCAAATTCATTTTCTTTTTGTCATAAATGTGTATTGAAGATGAATTGTGCATAATATGTTACCTTTTACCTATGCACAGGGCAGAAAACTAGTAGGTATATTGTAATTGATTCTATTTCTTTTCTCTTTTTTATAAACGTTTGTATTTATTTTTGAGAGAGACAGACAGAGTGTGAGTGGGGCAGAGGCAGAGAGAGACACATAATACAAAGCAAGCTCCAGGCTCTGAGTTGTCAGCACAGAGCCCCACATGGGGGTTCAACCCATGAACCACAAGTTCATGACCTGAGCCAAAGTCAGATGCTTAACTGACTGAGCCACCCAGGTGCCCCTGTAATTCATTATATTTTTTAAAAATTGGAAGTTTAAAACAGAAATTGATAAAAGAATCAGTACATATAAGGTGACAGAGGGGTAGTCTAGGATGGAAGGAGATGATGTATATTCTCCTAAAAATTATAATACATACTTACAGGCTCCGTGAACTGAACAGCACAAGAAACAATGAAGAATGCAGTAGCAATGAGCAACTCTAGTTGTCTTGCGACAGATTACCTTATTGGTGACGACAAGAAAATTCCTGACTGACAAATTGAAATCACATTTCTAGGGGAATTTGAAGTTGTCACTAGGTTAGTAATTAAGCCCAGTTCTGTGACTTGGGCTAGCATAAATGATCCCATCCTGGGCCTGTAGTTTTCTTTTTGACACCATCAAGATATGGCTCCAACCTAACATCATTCACCGTAAGCTGACAGACTCTTATGCTTCTTCCTTAAAAAAAAAAAAAAAAAAAAAATTAGAAATTCATTTATTTTGAAAGACAGAGAGAGTGAGGGATTGTCAGAGAAAGAGTGAGAGAGAGGAGAGAATCCCAAGCAGGCTCCATGCTGTCAGCACAGAGCCAGACATTAGGGTCGACTCCATGAACCATGAGATCATGACCTGAGCTGAAATCAAGAGTCAGATGCTTGGGGCACCTGGGTGGCTCGGTCGGTTGAGCGTCTGACTTCGGCTCAGGTCATGATCTCACAGCTCGTGAGTTCGAGCCCCGCGTCGGGCCCTGTGCTGACAGCTCAGAGCCTGGAGCCTGCTTTTGCTTCTGTGTCTCCCTCTCTCTCTTCCCCTAACCCACTCGCATTCTGTCTCTGTCTCTGTCTCTGTCTCTGTCAGAAAAATAAATAAACATTAAAAAAATTAAAAAAGAAAAAGAGTCGGATGCTTAACCAACTGTGCCACCCAGGCACCCGGAGTCTTACTCTTCTTCCTAAGTGTACTGGTTATAACTGTGTGCTCTGGGACCAGACGAGGATTGAACCCTAGTTCTCTACTTACAAACAGGAGGAGCTTGATGACTTTTGTTTCAGCTCACACTTACTCAATTCCCTCATTTGCAAAATTGCAATTACGTTTCTGAGTGCAGAAAAAAGAGTTTAAAACAAACATAAATCTGATCTTCCTCATCCTGTAATATGTTGTTGATTCCTTGTGATGTATTTTTTGTACTTATTGACTCTTTCATCTCTGACTGGTTCTTTTTGTGTTTTTATATCTTTGTTGAAGTTCTGACTGAGTTCATCCACTCTTTTCTCAAGTCCAGTGGGTCATCTTTATGACCATTACTCTGAATTCTTTATGGGGCGTGTTATTTATCTCCATTTCATTTAGCTCATTTGCTGTGATTTTTCTGTTGTTTCTGCACTTGAGATATAGTCCTGTCTTCTCTAACTCTCTGTGTTTTTTTTCTATGCATTAGGGAGGTCATCTACATCTCCTGGTCTTGAAGGGAGTGGCCTTCTGTAGAAGAGTTCTTGTGGTACCCTGTACCACAATCCTCCCAGCCACTAGAACCAGGAACCCCAGGGGTACTTCTTAGGTGGTCTTCACGTGCTCTACTGTTTTGGCTGAGCCATATTTGCCTTCAGCCAAGCTGCTGCAATGATCCACTTTGCCTGCTGTGGGTGCACTGGCAGACTTTGTGCCATGTG
Organism: Lynx canadensis; assembly: GCF_007474595.2. Taxonomy (NCBI): domain Eukaryota; kingdom Metazoa; phylum Chordata; class Mammalia; order Carnivora; family Felidae; genus Lynx; species Lynx canadensis. The sequence continues at coordinate 81,283,457 of NC_044321.2, read as the reverse complement.
TAGCTGATTAGCCTATCTGAGGTTGCTATAGGCAGGTAGGTGGGTAGGGCAGCATGCCGGCTAGCTGTCTGCCATTACCCTCTCTGCCATAGTTTCTGGTGCACTGAATAGCAGGTCTTGCTTGGTGCATGGCCAACTGAGAGGCTTTCATTGGTTGGGGGGCGGGGGAGTCCAACAGTCAGACTAGGTGTTTGCAATCCGTCTTTCTGGCACAGCTATGGATGCACCCCATGTATATCAATAGATAAATCACACAGCCAGAAAATTGATGAGGAGACAATAGCTTTGAGTGACACAATTCACCAGATGGAATTAATAGATATATAGAGAACATACTATTCAAAACCAGAAGAATACACAAACTTTTCAAGTGCACATGGAATATTTTTCAGGGTAGATCCCATGTTAGGCCACAAAACAAGCCTCAAATTTAAGAAAATTGAGAGCATATCAAACATCATTTCTAAGCACAACAGTATGAAACTAGAAATAAGTTACAGGAAATATCTGAAGAGAAAACACATACATGGAAGCTAAACAACATGCTATTAAACAATGGATGTCCCAACCAAAAAAATCGGAGGGGATGTTTAAAAAATGTGGAAACAAATGAAAATGAAATCACAACAATCCAAAATCTTTGGGATGCAGCAAAAGCAGTTCTAAGAAGGATGTTTACAGTGATACAGGCTTACCTCAAAAAGCAAGAAAAATCTCAAGGAAACAACCTAACTCTACACCTAAAGTAGCAGAAAAAGAAGTCCAAAGCTAGTAGAAGAAAGGAAATAGTAAAGATTAGAGTGCAAATAAGTGAAATAAAGACTAAAAACAAACAAATAAAAAAATAGAAAAGATTGATAAGACCAGCAGTTGATTCTATTAAAAATAACACTGCAAACCTTAGCCAGACTCAACAAGAAAGAAAGAGAAAGGATTCAAAGAAATAAAAGCAGAAATGAAGGAGGAGAAACAAATCGGAAACCAAAGAAATACAAAGGATCATAAGAGTATATTATGAAAAATTATATGGCAACAAATTGGACAATCTAGAAGAAATGGATCAATTCCTAGAGACATACAGTCTTCCAAAAATGAACCAGAAAGACATAGAGAGTTTGAACAGACCAGTTAACAGACATGAAATCAAATCAGTAATCTTAAAGCTCCCAACAAACAAAAGTCCATGACTAGATGGCTTCAGAGGTGAATTCTACTAATACTTAATGAAGACTTAATAACTATTCTTTTCAAACTATTCCAAACAATAGGAGAGAATGTAAAATGTCCATATTCATTCTAAAAGGCCAGCAAAAACCCTGATACCAAAACAAGAAAAACATACTACAGGGGCACCTGAGTGACTCAGTTAACCATCCGAATCTTGATTTCAGCTCAGGTCGTGATCTCACGTTTTGTGAGTTCCAGCCCCACATCGGTGGCGGGGGTGGGGGGAAAGGATATAAGCATGAAGCATGCCTGGGATTTTTTTTTTCTCTCTCTCTCTCTCTCTGCCCACCCCCCGCTCTCTCTGTTTTTCAAAATAAATAAATAAACTTAAAAAATACACTACAGGGGCGCCTGGGTGGCGCAGTCGGTTAAGCGTCCGACTTCAGCCAGGTCACGATCTCGCGGTCCGTGAGTTCAAGCCCCGCGTCTGGCTCTGGGCTGATGGCTCAGAGCCTGGAGCCTGTTTCCGATTCTGTGTCTCCCTCTCTCTCTGCCCCTCCCCCGTTCATGCTCTGTCTCTCTCTGTCCCAAAAATAAATAAACGTTGAAAAAAAAATTAAAAAAAAAAAACACTACAAAGATAGTGAAAGCAAGAGCAAGAAATAGGAAAACTACCAGCAAATATATATGATGAGCATAGATGCAAAAGTCCTGAGCAACAAAATATTAGTAAACCGAATTCAATAGTTCATTAAAAAAAGTCACTCACCGTGATCAAGTAAGATTTATTCCAGGAATGCAAGTGTGGTACAATATTTGCAAATCATTCCATGTTAATCAATACATCACATTAACGACAGAAAGGATAAAAATCATGTGATCTTCTCAATAGATGCAGAAAAATAATTTGATAACATACAGCATCCATTCATGATAAAAACTCTCAACAAAGGGGGTGTAGAGAGGACATACCTCAAGATAATAAAGACCATGTATAAGAAATCCACAGTTAACATTGGGGTCAATGGCGAAAACTTAAAGCTTTTCCTCTAAGACTGGAACAAGAACAGGATGTCCACTCTAAGCACTTTTATTCAACCTAATACTGGAAATTCCAGCCATGGCATTCAGACAAGAAAAAGACAAAAAAAGTCATTCAAATTAGTAAGGAAGAAGTAAACCTTTCACTTTTGGGAGATGACATGATACTATTTATAGAATATCCTAAGGACTCCACCTGGAAACTCTTCAAGCTGAGAAGTGAATTCAGTAAATTTGCAGGATACGAAATCAATATGTGGAAATCTTGCATTTCTACGTGCTAAAAACAAAGTAACAGAAAGAATTAAATGTTAGGAATAAATTAGCCAATAATTTTATCAATCTTCCAAAACTGAACTAGGATGAAATAGGAAGTTTGAACAGACCAATGAATAATAATGAAATTGAATCAGCAATTCAATTTCAAGAAACTATATATATATATGTATAGTTACTCAGTTATGAAAAATAATGAGCTCTTGCCATTTGGTCTACCTGGATGGACTTAGAAGGCTTTATGCTAAGTGAAATATCAGAGAAAGAAAGACAAATACCATATGATTTCACTTATATGTGGAATCTAAAAAACAAAACAAAACAAAACAAAACAAATGAACAAAAACACATACTCATTTTTTTAATATGGAAAGATCTCCAAGATCCTATTTATTTATTTATTTATTTAATTTAAATTTTAGTTAAAACGTGGTGCAATGTTAATTTCAGGAGCAGAATTCAGTGATTCATCACTTACTTACAACACCCAGTGATCATCACAAGTGCCATCCTTAACACCTATCATCCATCTAGCCCATCACCCACCCACTTGCCTCCATCAACCCTCAGTTTGTTCTCTGTCATTAAGAGTCCTCTGTGGTTTGTTTCTCTCTCTTCTCTCTCCTTCCCATATGTTTATCTGATTTGTTTCTTAAATTCCACATATTAGTGAGATCATGATATTTGTCTTTCTCTGATTGATTTATTTTGCTTATCAATACATTCTAGCTCGATGTACGTTGTTGTAAATGACAAGATTTCCTTCTTTTTTGATGGTTGAGTAATATTCCAATGTACATATAGAACACATCTTCTTTTTTTTTTAAATATTTATTTATTTATTTATTTTTTATATATATGAAATTTATTGACAAATTGGTTTCCATACAACACCCAGTGCTCATCCCAAAAGGTGCCCTCCTCAATACCCATCACCCACCCTCCCCTCCCTCCCACCCCCCACCAACCCTCAGTTTGTTCTCAGTTTTTAAGAGTCTCTTATGCTTTGGCTCTCTCCCACTCTAACCTCTTTTTTTTTTTTTTCCTTCCCCTCCCCCATGGGTTCCTGTTAAGTTTCTCAGGATCCACATAAGAGTGAAACCATGTGGTATCTGTCTTTCTCTGTATGGCTTATTTCACTTAGCATTACACTCTCCAGTTCCATCCACATTGCTACAAAAGGCCATATTTCATTTTTTCTCATTGCCACATAGTACTCCATTGTGTATATATACCACATTTTCTTTATCCATTCATCAGTTGATGGACATTTAGGCTCTTTCCATAATTTGGCTATTGTTGAGAGTGCTGCTATGAACATTGGGGTACAAGTGCCCCTATGCATCAGTACTCCTGTATCCCTTGGATAAATTCCTAGCAGTGCTATTGCTGGGTCATAGGGTAGGTCTATTTTTAATTTTCTGAGGAACCTCCACACTGCTTTCCAGAGCGGCTGCACCAATTTGCATTCCCACCAACAGTGCAAGAGGGTTCCCGTATAGAACACATCTTCTTTATCCATTCATCATTTGATGGACACTTGAGACTCTCCATAGTTTGGTTATTGTTGATAATGCTGCTATAGACATTGGGGTGCATGTACCCCTTTGAATCTGTATTTTTGTATCCTTTGGGTAAATACCTAGTAGTGCAATTGCTGGATCATAAGGTAGTTCTACTTTTAACTTTTTGAGAAACCTCCATACTGCTTTCCAGATTGGTTGCACCAGTTTTCTTCCCCTCCAACAGAGCAACAGGGTTCCCCTTTCTCTGCATCCTCTCCAACACCGGTTTTGTGTGTGTGTGTGTGTGTGTGTGTGTGTGTGTTGTTAATTTTAGCTAATCTGACAAGTGTGAGTTGTAAAAATACAGGTTGCTAAACACAGAGAATAAAGTAGTTGCCAGAGGGTAAGTCATTGGGGGAATGGATGAAATAGTAAAGGGGATTAAGAGGTATTAACTTTCAGTTATAAAATACATAAATTATGGAGATTAAAAGTATAGCATAGGAAATATAGACAAGAATATTTTTAAAACGTATGGTGACAGATAGTGACTACCCTTATGGTATTTAGTAATGTATAGAATTGTTGACAATACGCTGCACATCAAAAACTAATATAACATAGCATGTTAATTATAATTATATAACTGTAACTATATATATATAGTTTATTATATATATAACTATATATAATATAATAATATGCACATATAATATGTAATAGTATATATAATGATACAAAAATAGTGATATATATTTGTCTTTTGGGAATTACAAGGACACATGGTCAGGAACCATGTCATTTAAAAAATTCTACTGCAGAAATGTTGATATAAATGGCTGTTTCTGAACTTTAGGAAAATGAATGAACCTCTATGCTTCAGTTTCCTCCTCTGTAAATGAGGAAAACAATCAGCCACTCCTCATGGATTGTTGTTTTGAGAATTGGTTTAGTGTATACATGACCACACATAGAACGTTGAAAGGCACATAGTAACAGCTTAATAAAAGCTGGAAGTTTACGTACATATATGAAAGTTCAGTTTCTAATACTGTGGATAGTTTTAGAAAACGTTTCCATGGGGTGTCTGGGTGGTTCAGTCCGTGAAGCATCTGACTCTTGATTTTGGCTCAGGTTTGTGAATTCGAATCCTGCATCAGGCTCTGTACTGATGACGCAGAGGGTGCTTGGGATTCTCTGTCTCCCTCTCTCTGCCTCTGGCCCTATCTCTCTCTCAAAAAAATAAAAGAAAAAGAAAAAGAAAAAAAAGAAAAGAAAGAAGAAAGAAAAAAACATTTACATGTATCTTTATTAAAGGTTGATAACCTTGATAATCTTATAACTGAATCCTATTCATCAACTGTTGTGTCTTTTAAATCACTAAATTTAATTATATCCACCATTGGATAGCTATCATGGGAATGTCTCAAAATTGGTTGAAATAACAGATCGTAGAAAATGGCATCACCATTTCTGCACATGGTGGTACAAAAAGTCAAGGGCTCACCTAAGCTCCTGTCTTACCCCCACACATCCACCCACACCCAATGTAGTGCCTGGTTGTCCAACATGCCCATGTCCAGGGCCACCCCTGTTCCCTGCACACTGATGCAGCACTGGCACAGTCCCTCCTCTGAACTTCTACAAGATTTTCCTTATGGTTATCCCCACAGCTATCCTGTCCCTGTCCAGTCCATTCTCCTCACAGTGGCCAGAGTCACCACTGAGCATATGAATCACATCATGTCACTCTCATGCTATAAATATCCAAATAGAATAAATTTAAATCTCATGTCCCAAATGTTGTGGCTCCTGTCTGCCCTGGGAACTCATCTTCCACCATCTGCACATTGTCCGCCAGGCTTCAGTCACTTGAGTTCATCATCTGCTCTTGGAAGTACTGGCGTACTTCTGCATACCGAAAGGCCAGCCCAGGCTTGGTTTGCTCTTGCCATTCAGGAATCAGCTCAAATATCACTTTCTGAGAATGAGCTAGACTGACAACCCCATCTATAATAATCCATGACCCCATCATTTCTTACTAAAAGGATTCATTTACTGTCTTTGGACAATATATATTCCCATATAAAATTGTCCTGCTTATTGATTTGCTTGTCTGTTTATTGACGGTTTCCCCAAGGTAGAATAAAAGCACTGGGGATATGGCTTGTCTTGTTCACTGTGTTGTATCCCCATGAATTTTTTCAGTGGCTATTATACGTTAAATCGCATCAACCGCCCCCCCCCCAAAAAAAAGATATTTTGAAGTCTTAATACCCAGTGCCTCAAATGTAACCTTATCTGGAGGTATGGTTGTTGCAGATGTAATTAGTTATGATGTCATATTAGAGTATGTGAGTGTTATCTTTATAAGAAGATGGCCATGTTAAGACAGGACAGGGACAGTGCCATGTGATGATAAAGGCAGAGTTGGTTATCAAATATCTGCACGTGAAGGAATACAGACATTTTGAGGAAAACACCAGAAGCTCCAAAGAATTATGGAGAGATATCCCAAAACTTTTTTTTGTTTTGCATACAGTAAAGCTAATGTGGACCAATATATCCACCATTTTAATATGCACACCCTGCTCTTTTTGATGAGTTAGTGCATGGACCACACTTGGGAGAAATCCTGACATAAATATCTGACATTTATGTACATTAAATTTAATGTCTACCATGAATATTTCTGTGATTTCAGGGGGTGTTTCCATTAATACGATTAGTCAAATGTGCAGTGGTCCTTCACTCCCACCTATGACCACAGATTGCATTCTCACATGGAATCACACTTAAAGTCCACAATAATTCTGGGTGGTTGGGAGCACTGGGTATTGTTATCTTCTTATTTAGGAAGCACTGGAAGAAAGAAATGACTTAATTACAGTGTCCCAGTGATAGGGCCATGATCTTTTCACTCTGACTACAACAAATTGTCTAACACATTGGATACAATACTTGTTCTTCTCTATCAGCTCCTATTTCTGGGGATCGAGTCCATACCTTTCTCTGCTATCCCAACAAAAGGGAGAGTCAGGAGTTCATACAATGCATGGAATAAAGAGGAAAGAGAGTAAGGCAAAGAACATAATCACAGGGAGAGCGGTTGAAAACGTGCTTCACTGTCCACACCCAGGTCACTGGAAACTGCAATGACACGGTGCCTCTTCCCCAGCTCCATCTCACACAGTGCAGTGACACTGAACCTCTCACATCATGGAAATGTGGGCTCATCTTTGCTTGTTATACCATGTCTAAGTGTTCTCTCTGGTAGTCATGCTATGATGTTCATGTCAGAGGCATCATGTTGATAGAATGAAGAAGGCAAAGCTGGAACCAGCAGCTAACATGTGGAAGGATTTCCAGATGCCACACAGTGTAGACTGTTGTTTTCTGGCTTTTCTTTTGAAATCCTCAAATCATTGCTCTGAGGTTGGCAATATTACTTTCTTTCTCCACATTTTGAGATACTCAGGCTCACAGAGCAAAGTCCATTCTCAAAGAATTCTAAGGGGGTAACAAATGGACCCAGGAGTTAATTTACAGGGACTTATAGTGGCTAATTCTGTGGCAATGTCAGCATCAAAATATACACTTGTAATGTCAAATGGTAATCCTTTGAGCAAAGTAGGAATCCATAATCATATTCATGAAATATATACATGAATAAATAAGTGATAGAAGAGAAGGTAGAAGCTCTACCCAATATTTTAATGTCAATTTATACATCTAGAAAGTGACAGAACCATAAAAACAACACTTACCAACTATTAGACTTGAAAGATTCAGGCAAGAATCATGAATAGATTTCAGTTTCTCCCAAGTTGTACAAGAGTCTCTGAGTCACCCTTCTGGCCAAATAAAGCTGGGGAAAGAAAAAAAAAAAAAAAAACAACCACCATCCTGATTTGTCTCCTAATGTGCTCAAAACTGAAGACTGATTTAATTCACAGTAATTTACATCACATATTCCTCACAATAAATATTCCTCCTGGTTTCATCCTCCCGCCCCCACACACACACACCATACACACGTTCACACATGCCTTCCTTCTCTTATTCTCGAACCAAAAGCTCTTCAGGGTGAGTTTTTTTTTTTTTTTTTTTTTTTTTTTTAAATTTTTTTTTTCAACGTTTATTTATTTTTGGGACAGAGAGAGACAGAGCATGAACGGGGGAGGGGCAGAGAGAGAGGGAGACACAGAATCAGAAACAGGCTCCAGGCTCTGAGCCATCAGCCCAGAGCCCGACGCGGGGCTCGAACTCACGGACCGCGAGATCGTGACCTGGCTGAAGTCGGACGCTTAACCGACTGCGCCACCCAGGCGCCCCAGGGTGAGTTTGTTTAAGGATAAATAAGAGGGGCACCAAGGTGGCACAGTTGGTTAAGCATCTGACTTTTGGTTTTGGCTCAGATCACGATCTTATGGTTCCTGAGTTCAAGCCCTGCATCAGACTCTGTGTGACAGCTCTGGAACCTGCTTGGGATTCTCTGTCTCCCTCTCTCTCTTCTACTCTGCCTCTCTCTCTCTCTCTCTCTCTCTCTCTCTCTCTAAATAAATAATCTTAAAAAAGGAGGGGCACCTGGGTGGCTCAGTCAGTTTAGTGGCCATGGTCGGGTCATGGTCTCAAAGTTCATGAGTTCAAGACCCGTGTTTGTTTAAGCCTGATTAGGGTTCTCTCTCCCTCTTTCTCTCTGCCCCTCCCCTGCTCTCTTTCTCTCTATAAATAAATAAATAAATAAATAAATAAATAAATACCAAACAAGGATAAAGAATAAATATATGTGTATATATGTATATATGTGTGTCTGTGTGTATGTACATACATAACTGAGCCATGGCAATGAATGAAAAAAGAATATATACATTTATATATTGGAATATTACTCAACCATTAAAAAGAATGAAATCTTGCCATTGCAGGGATGTGGATGGAGCTAGAGAGTGTTATGCTAAGCAAAATATGTCAGTCAGGGAAAGACAAATAGCATATGATTTCACTCATATGTAGAGTTTTAAAAAAAAATGAGCAAAGGGAAGGAAGAGAGAGAGGCAAACCAAGAAATAGGTTCTTACCTATAGATAACTGATGGTTACCAGAGGGGAGGTGGTGGGGATTAAGGAGTGCAATTGTGATGAGCACCAGGTGATAAATGGAAGTGTGGAATCAGTATACTGTACACCAACACTAATATTACACTGTATGTTACCTAACTGGAATTTAAATAAAAACTCAGAAAAACCCTCTATCTATATATCAATATCCTATTGGTTCTCTTTTCTGGAGAATCTTAATATATGTGTTAAGTGACAAGTAGCTTCTCTGTTCTAGAGTAACTTGTATTTTCAAACAAAAAGTTTCCCCAGCAACATTTGGCTACTGATAGTTCAGCAAAATATAATTCCTGGGAATTGTAATTAAAAATGCTGTCATGACAATGGCATCAAAAATTATGAATGTACATAATGCATGAGGCACATCCATGTCTACAGATATGCAAGGCCTGCACTGTGAAAAGTGCAAAACATTACTGAGAGAAATTGAGCAAGGCCTAAATAAATGGAGAGGCATACTGTATTCAGGGGTCAGAAGACTCAGCATTGTTAAGATGTATATTCTCTCCGAACTTATCTATAGATTCCATGCAATAGCAGTGGAAATACCAGCACACATATTTAAAAGAAATTTACAGTCTTATTCTAAAAGTCATGTGAAATCTAACAGGCCTACTATGAAAATAACATTGAACAATAAGATTTAAGTTGGAGAATAAGCACGACCTCACTTCAAAACTCATTATAACTTGAAAGTAATCAAGGCAGTTGGTATTAGGATGAAGGTAATAATGTTCAAAGGAACAAAATGAAGAGTCCACAGATAGACCCCAACATATATAGACAACAGAATTTTGCGAAAGCTACAAGGGCAGTTCAATGGAGAAAATATATTCTTTTCAACAAATGGTGCTTGGACAAGTGGATCTCCATATACACAAACATCAACTGTGATCCATGTATCACACTATATGCAAAAGTCAACTCAAAATGAATTACAGACCATACTATAAAAGCTAAAAGTTTACAACGTTTAGAGATAAATATAAGAAAATAATCTTGTAATCCCATGTTAGCTAAAGAAATTTTAGGTATGACATTAAAGTCAAAATCAAAACCATGAATGAACAAATTTCAAAACTAGATTTCCTCGAAACAAAAACTTTTGTTTTTCCAAAGACACCATTGAGTGAATGAAAAGAAAATCCACTGAGTAGGAGAAAATATTTGCAAATCATCCATCTGATAAAAGATTTGTATCCTGATTAGAAAATCTCACAAAGGAGAAAAAGAAGAAACAGACACTTCAATGAACAAGTGGGCAACATATTGAAAAGATACTACCCCCAAAAAGATATACAAATATCATATAAGGATATGAAAGGATGCTGAGCATCATTAGCCATTAGGGAAATGTAACCCACCACACCCCTCTGAGACTAGCTATAATAAAAACACTGACCATACCAAGTCCTGGCTAGGTTGCAGAGAATGGAACTCTCATACACTCTTGATGGCAATGAAAAATGGTGTGGCCACTTTGGAAAAGAGTTTAGCACTTTCTTACAATGTTAATTTGATTACTCCTCTAAGTAAATACACTTAAGTATTAGAAAAATAAACCATATGTCCAAGAAAAAAACTTACACCTAATGTTCATTGCAGGCTTATTGGCAAGAACCCAAAATGGAAACAACCCAAATATCCATTACCTGGTGAATGGAGAGACCAAATAATGGTGTATACACATAACGGAATATTAATTATATGATAAAAAGAATGAAATAGTCATAATGCAACAAGTGCATAAATGTAAAAATAATTGGGTTGAACCAAAAACTGATTAAAAATGCACATCTTAGAATTCCATTCACATAAAATTATAGGAACAGAAAACTTATCCATAGTGACAGAAGATTGGTGGTTGCTTGGGAATGAGGTAGGGTGATGTGACAGGGAGGTTGGAGAAAGGTAGATGGAGTCGTTACAAAGGGGTCAAAGAAGCTTTTTGAGGTGATGGATATGTTCATTATCTTGAGGTAGTGCCGAATTCACAGGTATATTTAAATATCAAAGTTTTAAAGCATATACTTTAAATATATGCAATATATTGTATGTCAGCCATACCTCAATGAAGTATTTGACATATATCTATATATTCATAATTATATGATGCAATTAAATAAATCGGGTGAAATATTCTCATGATTATAGTATGAACAGACACACATTATATCTAATCAAACTTGTTCACATTACCCATCACCAAAGTAGAAATAATCATTTGTAATGAAATTTATCTAAATACTTAGAGACAGTTGATGTCCATTTCCTTCTGAAGTACATAAATAAAATTGTATATCTTAGAGAAATAATCATAATGACATTTTAAATAACTCGTAATCATATCAAAAAAGGTTGAATATCATTATAGTTGGGCAAACTCAAGGATAATAAATATTTTTAAAACATTAAAATTTATAGGGGAGTGGGAGGTACAGGTTTCCAGTTATGGAATGAATGTCACAGGAATGAAAGAGACAGTATAGGGAATGTAGTAACAATGGTATTGTTATAGCACTGTATGGTGGCAGGTGGCAGCTATAACTTGAGGTGAACACAGCATAACTTATAGACTGGTCAAATTACTATGTTGTAAACCTGAAACAAATGTAACATTGTGTACCAACTGTACTTTAATTAAAAATATATCTTAAATTCTACTGAGATTTCAAAATAATATTTAGAAAATTACTGGCTCATTAAAAAATGTATTATATGATGGAAAAAGAACCATGGGCACCAGAGAAGAATCTACTTCACAATGCCAAATTTGTAGGAAGATCTAACACCTGCACAACCACACCCATCTATGAGATGCTTGGGAATTGCAGATTATTATTTATACGGTGAGAAAAACTTAGGTTTATTTACTGCAAACACATAGTAAAGATCAGTTTTTGGACAATTTGTTGTTTGTCATTAAAAAAGAATCATCTCTAAGATGGGTTTCAAGTGCTGCTAATGGAATGACATTCCACCTGCTAAATCTCTACTCCCATCATGAGATCAAAATAGCTTATCTACTTTTAGGCTAGTTTGTGAAGCTTACGGGAGCGATTCCACAACATGCTTTTGTTCATATCTATGAAGTCACTTGAGCCAGGCATCGATCCCACTAGGCATGAGAGGGGTGATGGGATTCCCTGGGGAAAGCTGCTCTTGAATCTGAGTAGAAACTTCAGCAGCCATCGGGACACAGATCCTTAGAACCTGTCTCCTCAGGCACCTGATATGAGCTGGGCCACCATCACGATGAGCTGTGTAAGGAGACATCTAGCAATCACTATGCTTTACTGGTGTAACTATGTCTTCAGTGCCATGCCAGGCACTTGATTTGTGACAATGACACTGATACAACTGGGTCATGATCATAACATCCACATGATATAATGGACTTCTCACAGGTCGTTTTTCTTCTCCTTTCCTAACCTAACCTAACCTAACAAAAAAGAAGAAAAGGAATAAGAAGTAGCCTGAATTCAGATAGACGTTCATGATCCCACAGAAACCACAAGGCCATGAGCTTGTTCATGTGTATCGTTGAGAAATCCTGTGGGTGAAGCATTCTCATCCCCATTTTACAGAGGGAGAAGCTGGGGCTCAGAGCCCTTACCTGTCTTCCCTCCCGTGCCCCTGCTTTTAGAGGAAAGCCGCTCCGGGACACCCCTGGAGCTGGACCGCACTCTTACAGGCGCCTAATGAGACCCCAATAGCTTTACCTCCGAGACAGCCTGGGTAAAGCGCTTCAAAGCATGAAAGGAGGGACTAGGGTCTGGATCCCTTTGTGTCCCACACCCCGGATGGTTCAGCCTCCGCCGCTGGAGACCCATGCCCTCAGTGAGTCCCAAACAACAGAAGGCGGGGCCCTGCAATCCCCACCACAGCGTGTGTGTTTTCATGACAAGTCATCACAATCGCCATGATGATGTCAGGTCTATGGCAACTAGTATGTGTAAGGTGGCTCTCCATATGGAAATGCTTCTGCACACCCAACCAGCCCCTGACTTTTGCTGAAAGCAGATAGCTTTGCTCTTCAGGTCACCATGTGAAAAAGCATAGTAATTAGAGGTTCTAGTCTAGGACTCGGGCAACTGGCAGAGCTCTGCCCAGGTCGATGGGACAAAGAATGTCCTTGTCCTCAGGAACTTTGTTTCAAAGAGACAGTAGGGGAGTATTATCAGTACCCAGAGCTCCAGGGCAGTATACTAGGGTTCTTAGAGATGAGCCAGTCCTTGGAAAGTGAACATGTGAAATCAAGGCCAGGCTAAGCAGTTACCCATCTGTGCCAGAAAACAAAGATACTGTCTATAATCACATGACTGAATCATATAGATACATACACAAAAATGGCATTTAAGGATTCTCAGAGTTAATTTAGAGAGGCAAACCTAAACCATTACAGCCAGGAGACAGAAACCCAGTCAACTGAGCCATATGTTTCTTTCTCCTGGGGAATTCTCATCCTCCATTCTGAATATTTTCTTCCAGGTGTAGGAACATCCATGATCAAACACACCTAATCTCTCTGTACACTCACTCCTCTATCAAGAGAATCACTTACCTGATTAGTGAGGTTGGAATGACAAATGAGTTGCACAGCCCAGTCCTCTGCCTTCAAAATACTTGTAGGAAGCTGTGCTTATGTAGCACGTTTTTGTCTGCCCTCAGGGGTGGGTCTAAAATACATCCACAGCTCTTCTCCTCTCTGTCTTGCTGGATACCAAACTATTGCTATGGTCTCGCTCAAAAATGCTTGGGACTCTAAGATCCCCCAAACACACTTTTTCTCTACATCTGGTCTTTAAAACAACTATGAAATATGACAAAAGAAAAATAAGTGGAATAATTGACTTTACTCCTTATTAAAGTGATGTTTGAGAATGTGGCTTAGATTTGCCACAGCGCAGTGAGTGTCCTATTAGTGAACCCCAGAATTGGACAGACCTTTCTAATCAGCAGTGCTGCACAAGGACAATCAGAAATGTCAAGGACTGCAATAAATATGTGTCTACTATCGCATGAAACTGTCCTGTGTATGTGACTTCCTTGCAGGCCTATCCCTGCAGCACAAGAAAGAAATTTAGTACATCTTTTTTTGAGAAATGTTCTTAAAATTTATAATAGTCCTTGTTCTGACTGTGTACTCACTTGGAGGAAGTGGCTTGCCATGTGTCTCATGAGGTAGTTTGAGGGAATGCTTTCTCATTCCCTTAAAAAGCATGCTTGTAGTGTAGGCTCATTGTATGGAAGGGGATTGAAATAAATTTCTAAATTCCAGGAGTAGGATGAAAATGATACATCATTAAAATTCATCCCCAAATCCCTTTAAGAAACAGTTAGGAAAATGATTAAAATCCATAGCTACACATAAATCCACACACAGACTACTAAAGAGGCATCAGGCAACTAAAGATAAAATGTGTAAGAGAATAATAGCATATCTCAGGTAGGGATACATATATATGTAATAAAACCATAAATAAATGTATTAAAATAGAAAATCCATATTCTTGTGAATGGTGACATCTGGATAAGGAGGAAGCTAATGCAGTTTATTTAATAAGATAGAAAATGTGTTATATTATTTTTATAATTTCAGTCTAAAATATTTTCCAACAAGTAATGATTCTATGAGCTTTAATTCTGATTTTTTTAAATGTTTCATATTAATGGGGTGCCTGGGTGGCTCAGTCGGTTAAGCGTCCGACTTTGCCTCAGGTCATGATCTCACGATTTGTGAGTTCGAGCCCCGCGTCAGGCTCTGTGCTGACAGCTCGGTGCCTGGAGCCTGCTTCGGATTCTGTGTCTCCTTCTCTCTCTGCCCCTCCCCAACTTGTGCTCTGTCTCTCTATGTCTCTCAAAAAATAAATACATGTAAAAAAAAATTAGGAAAAAATTGCTCAGCAATCCTCCTTTTTTAGTAACTACAAAAAGTATCATACTTTTGAATTTCTTCCCATTACATCTTCTATGGGTGCAGCTATAGTGTACATTCATTACATGATACATATGTACTGTGTGTCACATATGACTCAACACTTGCTAAAGACCATGAAACCAGTATTAAATTTTGCCAAGTTGACAAACAAGGCTCATTCCCCCTCACCCCTCCGCCCCAAAAAATACCTGTCCCTAACCACTAGGTTTCACAGTATTTTTTTCTGTTTTAGGGCTGAGGCCAGCTTAGGAGAATTACTATACGTGGAACTATAAGCAAGGATCGAATTGATATCTGGGCCCCAGGTCTCCTGAAATCACTCTGTTGTATAGTAGACTCAACTTCACACTTACTTATTTTGTACTGTCTGCTTTCTGGGGATCATTGGGAGGCTGCTATTCCAATGTCAAAAAGGGAAGAAAAAAAGAAGATGAGAAATCACAACAAATAAAAGGTAACAATATCTGATAAGAGATTAATATAAAAACCCAAAACAATACAATTTAAAAATGGACAGAGGATCTGAATAGACAGTATTCTCAGGAGACATTCAGATGGTCAACAATATGTGAAAAGATAGGGGCGCCTGGGTGGCGCAGTCGGTTAAGCGTCCGACTTCAGCCAGGTCACGATCTCGCGGTCCGTGAGTTCGAGCCCCGCGTCAGGCTCTGGGCTGATGGCTCAGAGCCTGGAGCCTGTTTCCGATTCTGTGTCTCCCTCTCTCTCTGCCCCTCCCCCATTCATGCTCTGTCTCTCTCTGTCCCAAAAATAAATAAAAACGTTGAAAAAAAATTAAAAAAAATATGTGAAAAGACACCCATCATTAAAAAATAATCAGAGAAATGAAAAATAAAACTACTATGAGCTTCATCTCTCATCATCAAAACGAAATAACAAGTGTTAGAGAATGTGGAGAAAAGTGAATCCTTGTGTCCTATTGGTGGGAATGGAAATCGGTGCAGCCACTATGGAAAACATTACAGAGCTATCTCAAAAAATTAAAAATAAAACTCTCATATAATCTAGCAATTCCACTTCTGGGTATTAATGCGATGAAAACAAAAACACCAACTTGAAAAGCTATATGCACTCTCATGCTAATTGCCACATTACTAACAATAGTCAAGATATGGAAGCAAACTAAATGTGAATCAATGACTGAATGGATTAAAAAATGTGGTGCCTATATACAATGGAATATTATACTTTTTTTTAGTTTCAAGTTTTTATTTAAATTCCAGTTAGTTAACATACAGTAGATTAATAGTTTCAGATGTAGAATTTATTGATTCATTCACATACAACACCCAGAGCTCCTCACAACCAGTGCCCTCCTTAATATCCATCACCCATTTAACCCATCTGTCCAGCCCTTTACCTCCAGAAATCCTCAATTTATTCTCTATAGTTAAGGTCTGTTTTTTGTTTTGCCTCTCTCATTTTCCCCCTTTGTTCATCTGTTTCATTTCTTTTTTTTTTAAACTTTTTTTTTTCAACGTTTATTTATTTTTAGGACAGAGAGAGACAGAGCATGAACGGGGGAGGGGCAGAGAGAGAGGGAGACACAGAATCGGAAACAGGCTCCAGGCTCTGAGCCATCAGCCCAGAGCCTGACGCGGGGCTCGAACTCCCGGACCGCGAGATCGTGACCTGGCTGAAGTCGGACGCCCAACTGACTGCGCCACCCAGGCGCCCCTGTTTCATTTCTTTTTTATATATTTATTTTTTTTATTTTTTTTAAAAAATTTTTTAACGTTTTTATTTATTTTTGAGACAGGGAGAGACAGAGCATGAACAGGGGAGGGTCAGAGAGAGGGAGACACAGAATCCGAAACAGGCTCCAGGCTCTGAGCTGTCAGCACAGAGCCCGACACGGGGCTCGAACACACGGACCGCGAGATCATGACCTGAGCCGAAGTCGGCCGCTTAACCGACTGAGCCACCCAGGTGCCCCATCTGTTTCATTTCTTAAATTTCACATGTGAGTGAAATGATATGGTATTTGTCTATCTCTGACTGACTTATTTCGCTTAACAGTGTCTAGTTCCATTCACGTAGTTGCAAATACCAAGATTTCTTTCCTTTTTATGGTTGAGTAACATTCAATTGTATATGTGGAACACATCTTTTTATTTAAATTTTATTTAAATTCTTGTTAAGAATTATATTTAAATTATTGTTAAAAATTGTTAAATTCTTGTAAGATATAGTGTAGTATTGGTTTCAGGAGTAGAGTTTAGTGATTCCTCACTTACATATGACGCGCAGTGCTCATCAACACAAGTGTCCTCCTTAATACTCATCACTCATTTAGCCCATTCACCT
The DNA here is from genome assembly GCF_007474595.2 of Lynx canadensis. Taxonomy (NCBI): domain Eukaryota; kingdom Metazoa; phylum Chordata; class Mammalia; order Carnivora; family Felidae; genus Lynx; species Lynx canadensis. Next base: position 81,266,082 of record NC_044321.2, on the reverse strand, counting down.
TCGCCTCCCCTCCATCAACGCTCAGTTTGTTCTCTCTAGATAAGAGTCTTTTATGGTTTGCCTCTCTCTCTTTTTACCCCTTTCCCTATTTTCACCTGTTGTATTTCTTATATTCCACATGTGAGTGAAATGATATAGTACTTGCCATTTTCTGATTAACTTATTTCACTCACCATGATGCATTCTAACTCCATCCACATCATTGCAAATAGCAAGATTTCATTCTATTATGTGCCTGAGTAATATGCCGACGTATGTGTGTACGTATATATACATATATACCACATCTTCCTTACCCATTCATCAGTCAATGGACATTTAGGCTCTTTCCATAATTAGGCTATTGTTGATAATGCTGCTATAAGCATTGGGGTGCACGTATCCCTTTGAATCAGTACTTTTGTATCCTGTGGGTAAATACCTAGTAATGCCATTATGGGGTTGTAGGCTAGTTCTCTTTTTAGCGTTTTGAGGAACCTCCATACTGTTTTCCAGAGTGGCTGCACCAGTTTCCATTCCCACCAACAGTGCGAAGGGTACTCCTTTCTCTGCATCCTCACCAACATCTATTGTTTCCATAGTTGTTAATTTTATCCATCCTGACAGGTGTGAGGTGGTATCTCATTATACTTTTTATTTGTATTTCCCTGATGATGAGTGATGGTGAGCATCTTTTCATTTGTATGTTAGCCATCTGGATGTCTTCTTTGGAAAAATGTCTATTCATGTCTCCTGCCCATTTCCTATTATTTGTTTTTTTGTTTTTGTTTTTGTTTTTTGTTTTTTTTTTTTTTTTGAGGGAGGGATGTTAAATTGTATAAGTCCTTTGTAGATTTTGGATACTAACCCTTTATCAGATATGTCATTTGCAAATATCTTCTTCATTCTGAATGTTGCCTCTTAGTTTTGTTGATGGTTTCCTTCACTGAGCAGAAGCTTTTATCTTGATGCAGTCCCAATAGCTCATTTCTGCTTTTGTTTCTTTGCCTCCAGGGATGTGTCTAGTAAGACATTGTTATGGCTGAGGTTAAAGAGGTTGCTGCCTGTTTTCTCCTCTAGGATTTTGAAGGTTTGTCTTACAGTTAAGTCTTTCATCTATTTTGAATTTATTTTTGTATACAGGGTAAGGAAGTGGTCCAGTTTCATTCTTCTGCATGTTGCCGTCCAGTTTACCCAACACCATTTGTTGAAGAGACTGTCTTTTATCCATCGGATATTCTTTTCTCTTTGTTGAAGATCAGTGGGTCCATTTCTGGGTTTTGTATTCTGTTCCATTGATCTATATGTCTGTTTTTGTGCCAGTAATGATGACTACAGCTTTGTAATATAACTTGAAGTCTGAGATCGTGATGCTTCCAGCTTTGCTTTCCTTTGTCAAGATTGTTTTGGCTATATGGGGTCTTTTGTCACTCCAATGAAATTGTAGGATGTTTTGTTCTAGCTCTGTGTAAAACGTTGGTGGTATTTTGATAGTGATTGCATTAAATGTGTAGACGCATTTCCTGCATCTATTGGGAGGATCACATGGTTCTTACCCTTTCTTTTAGTACTGTGGTGTATCATGTTGATTGATTTGTGAACACTGAACCAGCTTTGCAGCCCAGGAATAAATCCCCCCTGATCGTGGTGAATGATTCTTTTAATGTACTGTTGGATTCAATTTGCCAGTATTTAGTGAGGATTTTTGCATTCATGTTCATCTGAGATATCGGCCTGTGGTTCTCTTTTTCAGTGGATTCTTTGGTTTTAGAATCAGTGTAATGCTGATTTTGCAGAATGAGTTTGGAAGTTTTCCTTCCATATCTCCTTTTTGGGATAGTTTGAGAAAAATAGCTATTAAGTCTTCATTAAATGTTTGGTAGAATTCCCCTGAGAATCCACCTGACCCTGGACATACATTTGCTGGGAGATTTTTGATTACTTATTCAATTTCTTTCCTAGTTAGCAATCCATTCAATTTTTCTATTTCTTCCTGTTTAAGTTTATTAGTTTATATGTTTCTAGGAATTTATCCATGTCTTCCAGATTGGCCAATTTGTTGACATAATTTTTCATAATATTCTCTTATAATCATTTGTAGCTCTGTGATGTTTGTTGTGATTTCTCCTCTCTCATTCGTGATTTGAATCTATATCCAGACCCATATCTTCTTCCCACACCTATTGCCTCCATCCCCCGTCTCTGCCTCAGACTCAGAGCCACTGACCCCATCTCTAACTCTGCAGTTGACCACAAACAAAAGATATGTAGTCTCCTAACAATCTCTTAACATCCAGAGAGTCCGCTTTGCCCCTGGTATGTCTACAGAAGTAGTTCTAGGGCAGGTAAGATCAGAGAAGCCTGTCTGGAAAGGAGACTTGGGGATGGTAATGTGGGGAGGTTAACCTGAAGCTGTAACCAGCCGGGTCTGTCTCAGCCTTGTGATTCCCTCCCCTCGGCTTCTCGGAGACATGGTCACCCGAGATATTGAAATGGTACCAAATCCTAGAAACAGCATGGCTGCCTCCCGGCAGACTCATGAAAAGAACATGTTCAAGGTGAGAACTCAGGCCCAGTGCTGGGATTGATGGCAAAGGTGGGAGATTAGGTAGAAGAGGCAGATTGGTCTCAGATAACCCCTGTTGGGGTCCTCACTCTAACACTTTCCTCATCATAGCTTTTGCCCTCGAACCTGAGCGACAAGAAACCCTACCAGATGGATGGCCTATCCAACAGTATGCAGAATGCCTCCAGCATCGAGGACTTGAACCTCTCCAACAGTGAGGTAAGGTGTGGTACCCAGATCTTTCTTTAAAAAGAAGGTGAGAGTGCTCATGGGGTGGTGGCGAGAGTCAGGGAAGTGGATTTGTTGGAAAAAGAAAGGGCCGGGGGTGCAGGGTCGTCCTGGCCATCTTTCTCTGATCCTTGCGTTTCCTTCCAATAATTCCTCCCCTGAAGTCTGCAGGGGAGTTGGACAAGGGCAAAAGACTGCAGCGAGAAGACATGAGTGCCAACAGAAGCCCCCTGTGCACCACCTTTCCCGATAAGTCAACCAACATAAGGTCAGTTATACTCTCCGTCACCCTGTGGGACTCTGAACTATGCCTGACGGTGCCTGCTTGGAGGGGACAGCATCCCTGTTCCTCTGCGAGGAACAGAGGCCCTATGCTCTTCTCTCTCTGTCCCTCGCCTGTGCTTAGGGGTCTCCGTTCCTTCCTCTGATCCTCTCACCTGTTTGGTCTGAGGTCTGTTTGCTGGCTATCTACACCCAGCCTTCTCTAGCATGCCCTCCCCAAAGTGTGATCCATGAATCAGGGCCCCCCTTCCTCACTAGGACCAGAGTGACTGCTGTGCGCCACATGCTGTGACCTGGACTCACAAGGGTCCTCCATCCAGGCCAGGGCCTCATGCTGAGACAGGCAGTCCTGCCTCCCTGCTGAGACAGGGATTCCTTCCCTTGTTCTGAGAGGGACCCTCCTTTCCTTGAACCAGATGTATCCCCCCTCCTCCCGTCAATTCCAGGCAGCCATGGTGGCTTTCCTGCCCACACTGAGGGCTGAGGTCCTGGGGGGCTGCCATCATGACATCTGTTCCTCTGACCCAATGCCAGGAGCTGGGCCCTCCTTGAGAGAAACCAGGGTTCCCTGAGTCAGGGGGCCAGAAGTGGGAGACTGCCAGGGAGCAGAGGGCTTCCTCAGGTAGGAATGGAAGGCAGAGAGGAGAGGAGCTTGAGGAGATGAAGGACAGGCCTCTCAGAGGCACCACCCCCTTCCCACCCCACCCCCACATGTCACATCATCCAGACTGTTCCTTCAGTGGAGCCCTGGGTAGCCTGGCAACGGGTATAATGCCTCAGGGAAGGAACCGACTGGGACAGGCACAGGTGCACTGGGGCCATCAGGAGGGAAGGTGGTGATCATAAGAGGGGGGACCACAGACCTTCAGCCCCATGTTGACCTGGGGATTGATACTCTACTCCTTCTGGGGAAGGTCTTCTGCCCCTGTGGCTGCCCCATTCCCCATGCCCAGCTCAGACTGAGCTCACACAGGTGACAAAGTTTCAACCAGCATCCAATGGGCCCCCAGCCCAACACCTGCATATTTTCCATTCCTACCTTGGATGCCAGGGCCAGCCAGGGCAAATGAAGGAATGCGCTGCAGCTGGGGAGACATTTCCCCCTTCTTTTCTCTTCCTCCTTGGCCCCACCACCATGGTAAAGCTTCTTTCTTTTCCCTTTGCTTTGCTTTCTCTTCCTCCTTTGTCTCTACTCCCCTGTCTCTCTCACCTCTCCCCTCCTTCCTTCACTCCTTCTGTCCTCATCCCCATTCCTCTCCCTCCCTGTCTCCTGGGTCATGCCTCACTCACCTCCGTGCCCCAGCATTCTGGGCCATCCCTGGGGGTGTCATGGTCCTGCAGAATGCTGGGCCCCTAGTGAGGTGCCAGAACCCTGGGCTATCACCCCTTTCCCTCTTCTCTCTGGAGTATTCAGTGCGGGCCTAGAGGAAAGAAGGGAGGCAGGGAGGGGAAGGCAGCCCTGGACCCTGGGATCCAAATGTTGCTTCTGGTGAATCTGGAGATGGGAGTCAGGATGATCTAGGTGGGAGCCACCCAGGGGGAAAGGGAGGGAGGAGGGGGTCAGGCAGAAGAAAGGAATGAGAAGGGATGGGGAGAGAGAGTGTGTGCTTTTCCTCTAAGTCAGTCCACAAGGGAGGTGCCAAGGGCCCTGCAAGCCTGGGGCACTGCAGTGTAGGTGGGACGTACTGGCCATGTGTCAGGTGTAAGTGTGCTTGCTCCCATGATGGACACCTGCAAACTTTCACTGACTTTTCTGTTTTATCTGGATTTCTGCAGCTCCATCCTGGAACTGTTTTCCAAGTTATTATGCCTGGTAGGTGTATTCTTTGATCATTGAGTCCTCTACTGGCACTGATGACACCCCAAACCTGCCCAGAGGCCATTTAGGTCTTGAAGAAGTTACAATTTTCGTGACCCTTAAACCTCATGGATGTGCAGATCTATGTGGAAACCCAACAAGGGCTCCGGATCTCCTTCAGCCACGTTCTCCACAGGCATCAAGCACCCCAAGACAGTGATCCCAAATGTAGCCTTGCCCATGTAATCTCCATGTCCCTTTCATATCTGACCTCTGAGCCTCACCCTCTCCTGGGCCCATCCTTTTCCTGATTGTCCATAATCCACTCCTGGTCAGCAACACTCACTTCCTCTTCCTTTCCCCAGGATGGCCAGGAGTCACCTTCACCAACCAGCGTTGGTATTGCAGCCCACAAGAGGTTACCAACCTGCAAGGTGAGGAGGGCAGATCAAGCCAGGTTTTGGGTGGTGTGTGAGGAAGGGATATCATCTGTGGTCCTGAGGGCTGTTGTGATTTCAGGGAAGCTTCTTTGGATCTGATGCACTGAAGAGTCTGGTCCTGCAATTCCTGCAGCAGTAAGTACTCCTGGGAACCTGGGAAAGTGGAGGGCTAGGATGGTGAGGCCACTCAAGCTCAGGACTGCTGACTGTGTCTTGAAGTCTCATTTGAGGTCCAGACCCCAGATAGAGACTGTCCTCATTGTTTCCCCACAGGTACTACTTGATCTATGACTCTGGAGACCGTCAGGGTCTCCTCAGTGCTTACCACGATGAGGCCTGCTTCTCCCTGACCATTCCCTTCAACCCCAAGGAGCCAGCCCCGTGAGTGGCACAGCTCAGACTCTGTTAATGGGCTTTGTGGCTCCCAGCAGACACAGGGCAGCTCGGGAAGCATGCACACTGGCCAGACCACCACTCCCTGTTCCTCTTTCTCTCCCTAGAAGCAGCTTGTGCGAGTACCTCAAGGAAAGCAGGAACATGAAGAAGGTCCAGGACCCCTGTGCGTGTGTGATAGGGGAAGATTGGGCAGGGGAAGGAGATGTGAGGGGCTAATCATAGGACCCAGGGTGTGGCAACCCCTGATCTTCACTTGCTTCTCCGCCCCCCCCCCATAGACCTGCGTGTTCAGCTGCTGAAGCATACAAAACATGACATTGTGCACTCCCTCTGTGTGCTGCCCCAAACTCAGCATGACCTCAGCTCCTTTGTGGTGGACATATGGTTCCAGATGGTGAGCACCTGCTTCCTCCCAAGGGTAGCCCTCAGAAAGCCACAGGTGGGTAGGAAGTGTAGGTGACTTAGCACCTGGGCTCTTCCCTTTTAGGACTTGATGCTCTGCTTCTCTGTCAATGGAGTGTTCAAGGAAGGTGAGTGTGTGTAGAACCTCCTCCTCAGCTGCCCCACTGCCCCTTCCCTGGTGGTTGGGCTCCCTCTCAGAACTCTCCCAGCTTCCCTGATTCCTGTTGTGTTCTCCTGTCCTCACTCTGTCCTCAAACCACCCTGGTCTGAACCAGGTATATGCCTGTCTACCCCACACAGCTTGGGCATTAGGGACACAGTCTGTGGAATTTGATAACTCTCACCCTAGATCCTTACTCTGTGAACTTGGGCTCTGAACCTGTAAGTTTTGAGGGGTATTCATTGGTCCCAGCACATAGTCGGATCCCTGTCATGGGGAACAGATTGCCTTCCCCATTCAGAACACTCTGACTCCCAGAGAAAAATTGTCCCCTCCAGCACGAATGAATATCAAGTCAGACCATGACTGGGAATGCTGTGTGAGTGTGTAAAGCATGTGGAATGCTAAGGGGTGGTGTTATTTGCTTTTGTTGTTGAAGTGGAAGGAATGTCTCAGGATTCTGTTCGTGCCTTCACCCGGACCTTCATTGCTAACCCTGTCAACAATTATAGGTGAATGCTTTGTTGTGGGTGGATCACCCAGTTCAGTATGAATTCAATAGTGTCAGAATGGAGTGGTATTGCAGGTGTTCTCAATGTTGTAGCAATCCACCTGTGACATCCAAAGAGCAGTGCAGCCTAGTGTTTAAGAACATGGACTCTGCAATTGGATTATGTGTTCTCTCGGATCCCAAAATTCATTAGGGTTGTTACCTTGGTTGAGTCTGTGACAAAGTGTCTTCCTGTGAAAATGGTGATTAGACTGACCAATCCTTGTTCTGTTATACAGGGTAATTGTGGTTATATAATTGTCCCTGGTGTGGGAATAAACTTAGTAAAGTAAGTGTGGTAGACAATCTTTCCATGGTTGGCTATGTGGGAATGGTAAAGTTACCAGCCAAGGAACCTGGATGGCTGTTACAGTAGGGGTATGGAAAGGATATTGTTATTGAGTGGATGTGGGAGCAGAATTGTGTTTGGGGGTGTGGGGTTGTCCAGCATTCAGTTGTTTGAGAGTGAAGTTTTTCTTTCAGTCTAAGCATCGTGCACGATTACCTGTTTGCGAGGGACACCAGGCTCAAGGACACCCAGAATGCATTCCCTATCACAGTGCCCACACCTTCCTGCATCTCTTGCCCCACCCCTTTCCCAGAAGCAGCGGGAAATGGTGCATACTTTCATAACCCAGTCTGGAATGAACTTCCAGTAGTCTCAAAAGTGAGTGCTGAGAGTGCATAGGAATAATAGAAAGTTGGGAGAAACCAAGGAGTGAATCATGACAACTTGCAGATAATTTGTTTTCCTTGTTTATTTCACTCCTTACCCTGAACATTATCCTTTCATTACATATATGGTAGGCTGTTTTATTTTTATGCATGTATATATTTACTTATTTATAGATAGGCAGTTTTTCAAAATTTTTAAATGTTTATTTTTGAGAGAGAGAGAGAGGTCAGGGGTCAGAGAGAGAGAGAGGGAGACACAGAATCTGAATCCAATGCCAGGCTTGAACTCATGAACCTTGGGATCATGACCTGAGCCATGGTCAGACACTTAGGTGACTGAGCCACGGTGCCCCTAGGCAGGTAAACAACAACAACAACAACAACAACAACAGTAACAGTAACAACAACAACAACAACAACATTTATTCATTACTTTTCTAAGTCCATGGACCCTGTTCCTTTATTAGCAGACAATGTGGTTTCAGGAGTTTTTCCCAGTACACACTGCACAGGGCTCATTCTGCTGCATGTGTTGCAGTAAATGTGGAGGCATGTTTCCATTGATTGGATAGATTGGGAAATGGTACTGTATATTCAAGTTGTCTCCACTTTGGTTATAATTGATGTCACTTGTCTTTCCTCCACCTCAGGTGACTTCATGACAGCCCCTGGGACTACACTGGTTCTTGCTCTGCCAAAGGTGAGTACTGGGAATTCACGCCAAGTGAGCAGAGTTTGGGTAGCCTGGGGATGAGACTCAGGGCTTGTGGCTCTGCTGATTTCCCAACTCCCTCCCTTCACTCCTTCCAGGCCAAGCACATGATCCCAGAGGAGGTGCTCATACAGACTGATCCAGGATCTTGATAATACAACCCTGACAAGAAACTCTTGGGTGTCATCATCTTCATCTTCATCAGCTTTGTTGTGTTCCTCCTTCTGTCTGAGTATATCCCTGTGACTGAGCGGGAAGTTTACATGCAGCAGGAAGCCAAGTTTTAACTGACACTAATCCACGCAAAAGATCAGTTCTGCATATTTGTCTCACTCAGAATCCCTGATTCTTTTGATAATAAATGACATTACATGTTATGTCAAATCCTTGAAAAATCCATGTGAGGAAGGTATTATGACCACTGTTCTACTAGGGAGGAAAAGGAAAGTCAGAGAGAGTCTGCAACTCTTGGGACATAGTGGGATGGGGTCTCAAATTATACACCTCCCAAATTCCAGGCTGTGTGTTTCCCAGGGCCATATTTCTTCCATGGTGAGGGACTCTGTAACTCTGGCAAACCTTGTAATGGTGTTTTGTGCCCCTAGTATATTAATCACATATTTTTAGGCAGAGAACAGTGTTACATTCTTAGTTAAACAAATCTATTCAAAATGTAAAGCAATGTATTTGGAGAAGACAGCATTAATGAGCATAAGATAACCTGAAAAGAAAAAAACATGCCCTCATGTATGACTGACTTTGACATATAAAGAAATCAGTAGAGAGAAGGTAAACTGATATTAAAATTGTTATTAAATGCAATAGGAATATCTAAGAAATCAATGAAAAGCTTTGCAAGCATAATAATCTACAAAACTACAACTGAAAACATTGTGATAAGGTAACAAATGAGTAAAGAAAAATAATGGGTGTATTTTCAGAGAAGAGAGAGAGAGAGTGTGCGCACATGCGTTGCAGGTGTCTCTATATTAATGTGTTAGTTTCCTAGAACTGCCATAACATTACAATGAAGTGGATGGTTTAAAACAGCAAAAATCGATTGTCTCACCATTCTGCATGCCAGAAATCAAAACTAAGGTGCCAGAAGGCCATATTTCTTTTGAAGGCTCTTGGAGAAAATCCTTTCTTGACTCTTCCAGCTTTTCATTGCTCTTGTTTTGTTGTTGCTGTTGTTGTTGTTTGTTTTGTTTTGTTTGCATTTTTGTTTTTTGTTCCATGGCAACATAACTCATATGTCTGCTTCCATCTTCACAAGACCATATCTCACCTAAATATCAATTCAAAAGCCCCAAATCTCATCTAAATCAGATATGGGTGAGACTCTGGTTATAATCCATGTGTAGGGAAAATTTCTTTCCATCTGTGGACCTGTAAAACCAGAAAACACGTTATCTACTTCCAAAATAAAATGGTGCTAAAGGCATCAGTTATACATTATCATTCTGAAAAAGAGAACATGAAAGGATTAAAAAGTTACTAGTCCCAAGAAAGTTTGAAATCCAGCAAAGTAAATTTTGTTAGGTTTCAATACACAGGAATAATCTTTTATGGCTTGGAGATCTGTTCTCTGAGCTCATAGGAATTGCCCTGCTCTCTCTGGCCCTGCCTCTGCATCCATGTCTTTGCCCTCATAGTCATTCTTTCTCTTTCTTGAAGAATGACACATGTTATCAGCCAAGTACCTCTGCCATCTTGTTTCCTGCCTTTAGAATCACAGAAGTCTGCAGGCTTCCTTCATTTTGTCCCTCCTTTGTTGTGTCCAAGTCAAGCTGGCAATGTTTTGGGTAGTATAACACTCTTTTTAAAAACCTTATGGATCTCCCATGTATGCCTAGGGTATCCATGCCAACAGAAAAGAGGGTTCTCCACAGATACTTGCTGCATAACCTCATCTTTATTTCTGGACTCTGCTGAGAAGTTGATTGGATCCATTAGTCACACATCTAATGTCTTCAGCAAAAAGTGTTCAGTCACACTCAGCTGTTTTTCCAGAACACACTTAAAATCTTTTGCAACTTAAATAGACTGAAAAATTTCCAAATCATCAAGTGCTGGCTCCCTTTTACTTAACAATTCCTTCTTCAATTTAACCCTTTCCTCTCATCTTTTAAACAGCATGGAGAAACCAGGGTGTTTACCATAAACAGCAGGGACAATTTGCTTGGAAATCTCCTCAGCAAAATATTCAAGTACATTGTTTACAAATTCTGCTTTCTACCTAACCAAGCATAATTCAGTGGAGTTTCTCCTCTCTCATAGGAAAATTTCTTTTCCTACATTTTCCAATAATGTGTTCCTCATTTCTGAGACCTCACCAGAAGCAACATATTTCCACGAACAGTCTCTTCAATACCACCTAGGCTTTTCCTGCCATGCCTTTCAAAGTTCTTTCATTCTCTACCCATTTCCCAATTCCAAAGCTACTTCCACATATTTAGGTATTTATTTGCACAGAACTAGATTCCAGATACTAGAATATTTGTTAGTTTACTAAGACTGCCATAACAAAGTTCTACAAACTGGATGTTTTAAAACAGTAGAAATCAATTCTCATGGTTCTGGAGGCCAAGAATCCAAATCATAGTACCAACAGTGTCATGCTCCATACAAAGGCTTTAAGGGAAAACCCTTCCTGCCTCTTCCAGTTTCTGGTGGGTATGGAGTTTCCTTGGCTTGTGGCAGCAGAACTCAGATCTCTGTCTCCATCTTCACATTGCCTTCTTCCCTCTGACTCTGTCTTCTACTTTTCTGTTTTTAATAAGGAAATGTTTTATTAGATTTAGAATACACCCTAATCCAAGCTGCTGTCATTTTTAGATTTTTATCTTAATTATATCTGCAAAGACCCTTCAGATCACTACTTCCTGGGAAGCCTTTATGTTTATGATATCTGCAGCTCAGCTGACAACCAGAAATCCTCTTGGGCAAAAACATCCTAAGGGTCACGAAGAGCTTAGTACAGGATCAAAAACCCACAGAAGGTCCAAATGCAATATGTTCTGTTTACTTCATGCCTACTCTACATTTTCATAACTTTCAATTGGAGCTCACTATCTATAGGCAGTCAACAGAAGTCATCATCCTATTGTCCTTTGTGTAAGGTAACTATGTTTCTTGAACCAGCTGAAATGAAAGCACCTGTCATTTATTGAGTAGCATTTACTGCTTTTATGTCCACAGAAACATTTTAAGAGACAGATTGTCAAATATGAGCATGTGGCTTCTGAGATCTTGGTTAAAGAACATCAGATACCAGATATTTTGAGCCACAGTTGCCACATATTAACCATGCCAAGATCCCCTAATGTCTCTCTCCTCTATTGTAATCCCTGCCTCCCTGTCCAAAAATCACACATCCACTCAATCAAAATTGTCCAGTTTTGAGGTCACAGAAAATGACTCAGAACAGACAAAGGCACCCCTTACAGCCCAGCTAGTGTCTGTCATCGCCAGCTCTGCTACATTTTGTCTTAGGAAGGACATGATTCAGTGCTTTAGGTTGAGAATTAAAATCACAACCTTATTTCCTCTTGTTTCATGTGCTTTTGTGCCCCCAGTTTTTATTTTTTATATTACCCAATCCTTTTATACCAACAAAAGGATCTTTCTTTAAGAGATACCAATTGCCCTCCTACATCATCTTTGGCATGTTCTCTTCGTCAATGCTATCCTCTAGAATAAAAATTGAAACAATTGGATTATGTTTTTTTTAATGTATTCTGCCAATCTATGTCTTTTGATTGGGGATACTAATCCATTTACATTTAAAGCAATTACTGATAGGGATGAACTTATGGTTGCCATGTTGTTATTTGTTTTCTGTGTGTCTTACACTTTTTTTGTGTGTCTCATTTTTTCCATGATGGCCCTTCTTTGTGTTTAGTTGATTTTTTTTTGTAGTGATATATTTTTATTCTTTTCTTATTTTATTTTTTGTATATTCTGTAGATATTTCCTCTGGTTACCATGAACATGATATATGACATCCAGAGTCTTAACAATCTGTTTTAAACTGATACCTACTTAACTTGAATCACACAAAATTCTACAACTTTCCAACTCTGTCTCCCTCACTTTGATATTGATGTTACAAATTATGTCTTTATATATTATATATCCATTAATATAGATTTATTATGTTTTTCTTTTTCAAATCTTGTTGAAAAGCAAAAAGTAAGTTTTGAAACAAAAATTATAATCATGCTGGTTTTCATATTTTTAGCATTTACCTTTTCTACCTTACCAAATTCTCTCATTTTGCGTTTGTCTGTGAGTTTCTTAATTTTTCCATTTTTGAAGGAAAGTTTTGCTGTACAAAGAATCCTCATTTTGTCTATATTTTTTCCTTTTCACTATTTTAAATATATTGTCACAGTGTCTTCTGGCCTGCAAGGTTTGTACTGAGAAAACCACTGATAATCTTTTTTAATAAAACTGATAAGAGTGGAAATATTTGTTCTATTTTGGATCCTAGATATAGAGCATTCAGTCTGGCACAATTATCTACAATGTTGACTGCAGGGTTTTTTTTAAAAAAAAACTTTTCCTCACTCTCCATGCACACACACAAGGTTAATATACAAGTTCAGTAATGTTTCAGGATACAAGATCAACATATGCAAATCACCTGTATTTCTCTACATTGTCAATGAACAATTTGAAAATGAAATTGAGAACACTATTTTATGTACAGTAACATCAAAAAGAATAAAATATTTGGGAATAAATTTAACCAAGAAAGTGCAAGATTTGAAACTTGAAAACCACAAAACACAAAACAAATGTTTTAAGTACAAATAAGTGGAAATATATTCATGTTAATGAATTAGAAGACTTAGTTTTTAAGACAAAAATATACATTAATGTGTTCTACACATTTAGCACAATCTCTCAAAATTCCAGTTGCCTCCTTTGCCAAAAATGACAATAAGGTATTAAAATTCATAGTGAGATGCAAGAGTCCCACAGTAGCTAAAACAATCTTTAAAAATCAGAATAAATTACTAAATCTTACGATTCCAAATTTCAAAATTTACTACAAAACAATGGGAATTAAGACAGTGTGGTACTAACACAAAGGTAGACATATATATATATATATATATATATATATATATATATATCAGTGGAATAGAAATGAGAGTCCAGAAATAAAACCATGTGACTATTATCAAAGTATAACCATAAAACTCTTAGAAGATAATGTAAAGGTTAAGTATTTGTGACCTTGAACTAGGCAAAACTTTCTTAGATATGACAACAAAAAATTTTCCAACAAAAGAAAAAAGTAAATAATCTGGACTTTATTGAAATTAAAAACTATTGTGCTTCAAATGGCACCATTAAGAATGTGATAAAATAACCCAACGAGTGGGCTGAAATATTTGTAAATTATATGTCTGATAAGGAGCTTCTATCTAGAATATATAAAAACTCTCAGAACTCAAAAATAAAAAAGAAAAATAATTCAATTTAAAAATGGGAAAACTGGATAGCCACATGCAAAAGAATGAACTGGAGAGCTATCTTACACCATACACAGAAATTAACTCAAAATGTATTAAAGATTTGAATGTAGGACCTAATAATATAAAACTCCTAGGAGAAAACATAAGTGGTAAGCTTTTTGACATAGATCTTTTGCTTTCTCAAAATCTGACACAAATAGCAAGTGCAAGAAAAGCAAAAATAAACAAGTGGGACTACATCAAATTAAAAAGCTTCTGCACATCAAGGGTAGAGTTAAGATGGCAGAGAAGCAGTGGGTCCCTGGGCTTTCTTAGTCTCTCAAACACAGCTGTATTAAGGTCAGATCACCTGGAACAACAGGAAACCAATCTGCAGACTGGCAGAAGGATCCCCATGGTTGGAGGGAGACAGCATGGCAGATGAGTGGTGCATGGAAGTGAATTGGGGGAGAGAAAAATGGTGCCACGGAGTGGAGGGAACTTTCCATTGAGTGACAAAAGGGAGAAAAAGAGGGGTTGAGAGAATGCGGCATCAGGTTCACTCAAGAGGAAAACCTTTCTGGATTATGGATTGGGGAGCAAAAATTACTGAGTATCGCAGGTTTTTGTTTTCTGTTTTTGTCTTTTTTTTTGTAAGCAGTATTTGGAGCTCAAATTCTGAAGTTTGGTAAGTGTGTGACCTTCTCCAGAGCAATGCTGTGGTGCACGCTCCTGGGGAGGAGGGAGCTGGCCCTGAGTGCATAGTATGGTGTAGAAATCTCTGGGATGCTTTGGGAGAGAAGATTTTCCTTCCTGGAGTACTTTTAGAAGAGGGTATACTGCTTTCCCAAGGGCAAAAAGCCCTGTAGGCAGGAGCAAAATGCCTTTCATTAGCAGGGGACAAGGTGCACCCAGAGGGAATATAACCTTTGTGGCTTTCAGCAGTGCTACATCAGAGATTCCGTGCACTGTGCCATTGTGGGAATGTTTTTCAGGGATGAAAATTTCAGACAGCTTGGAGAGGCTCTACTCCAGAGAAGGGGGGCAGATCCAAATGACTCTTGGCCCTTTAAAACTTAAGTTTTTAATCCCAGGAGCATGCCAAAGAAAAACCACAGAAGAGTTGTGGCCCAGGGAAGGCTGACTGGCCTTGCTATTCTGTGAGGGCTGTCTGAACACTTGGGGAAGGGTGAGATCCCCTGTCAAGGAGAAGACATTGGGGTGGCACCATTTTCCCCCTAAACACCAATGGGTGGGACTTCAGACAGCAACACAGCAGCCCCCAGTGGAGAAGGGACTGACTTACACCAAACCCTGTCCCCTGTCTTTGGCAACTGCTTATTTACTAGGGCAAGACTGACTCTAAGCCAAAACAGAGGGGCTGTCCTCCAGAAGACAAGCGTAACAAGCACCCCACATAGACCAAATGTGCCGAAAATTGAGTCCTTCGAAGTAACACCTGTAGTACTGGTGAAAATAGGACCAGACTTACTTTTTTTTTCTTTTCTTTTCTTTCCTTCTCTTTCTCTTTTTCTTTTGGAATCAGGCTCATAGTTTCTTGTTTTTATTTTATTTTATTTCATTTTTTTTCTCTCTCTCTCTCTTGCTCAATCTTCTTTATTCTTTTCTTTTTCTTTCTTTTTTTCTTTTCTTCTTTTTTCCTTTCTATTTCTTTGGAATCAAACTCAAAGTTTTTTGGTTGTTTGTTTTTATTTCTTCCCTTTCCTTTTTTTCTTTTCTTTTTTTTTTGGTGTCATGGTTTTTGTTTCCCCTTTTTTTCACATTTATTTTAACAAACAAATCAAAGCACACCTAGCTAAAAGTCCAAACACTCCCCACTGCAAGCAAGGATGAGCTTTCCATAAGACTGACCAGTGGAAAGAGCAGCCAAAATGCAACAGCAGAGTGTACACAACATACACTAGCAAAACTTCATGAAGTGCCAGTTCCTGGACAATGTATGAACCCTTTTTAATATAGCATTACTCACAGGTGCAAGAAACATAACAAGCTTTTAAAACACACAAAAGATAGGGGTGCATGGGTATCTCAGTCAGTTAAGTGTCAGAATTTGGCTCAGGTCATGATTTCATGGTCTGTGAGTTCAAGCCCCATGTCAGACTCTGTGCTGATAGCTCAGAACCTGAAGCCTGCTTCGGATTCTGTGTCTCCTTCTCTCACTGCCCCTATCCTACTAACGCTCTTTCTGTCTCTCTTTCAAAGAAAGAATAATCATTAAAAATAAATAATCACACAAAACACAGAAACTTAGCCAAAATAACAAGACAGAGGGCATTCTCCCTAAAAGAAAGATCAAGAAAAAAATCACAGCCAGGCAATTGCTCAAAACAGATATAACCAATATATCTGAACAAGAATTTAGAACTACATTAATAAGACTACTAGTTGGGCTTAGAAAAGCGTAGAAGACACGAGAGAAACCCTTGATGCAGGGATCAAAGACCTAAAAACTAGTCACGTTGAAATAAAAAAAAATGCTATAACTGAGATGCAAAACCAACTGGATACAGTTTCAGCAAGGATTGGAGAAGCAGAGGAGAGAATAGGTGATATAAAAGATAATATCATGGAAAGTAATGAGGCACAAAAGAAGAGGTAAAGGAAACTATTAGGTCATGAAGAGAGAATTAGAGAGTTCAGCAATTCCATCAAATGAGACAATATCCATATCATAGGAGTCCCAGAAGAAGAAGAGCATGAAAAAGGGGCAGAAGG
The DNA here is from genome assembly GCF_007474595.2 of Lynx canadensis. Classification (NCBI taxonomy): domain Eukaryota; kingdom Metazoa; phylum Chordata; class Mammalia; order Carnivora; family Felidae; genus Lynx; species Lynx canadensis. Next base: position 81,249,690 of record NC_044321.2, on the reverse strand, counting down.
TTTATTTGAACAAATTATAGCTGAGAACTTCCTTAATCTGGGGAAGGAAACAGGTATTCCAGTACAAGAGGCACAGAAAACTCCCCTCAAAATCAGCAAAAACAGGTCAACACCACAACATATCATAGTGAAATATTCAAAATACAAAGATAGAGAGACAGTTCTGAAAACAGCTAGGGACAAATGGTTCTTCACCGGCAAGGGTAGATCCATAAGGTTAGCAGAAGACATGTCTACTGACACTTGGCAGGCCAGAAGGGAGTGACAGGAAATGTTCAATGTGATGAATGGGAAAAATATACAGCAAAGAATTCTTTATCCAGCAAGGCTGTCATTCACAATAGAAGGAGAGATCAAATTTCCCAGAAAAACAAAAACTAAAGGAGTTTGTGACCACTAAACCAGCCCAGCAAGACATTTTAAAGGTCACTGTCTGAGTGGAGAAAAAAAAAAGGACCAAAGCAACAAAGACTATAAAGGACCAGAGAACATCACCAGAAACACCGACTCTACAGGTAACACAAAGGCACTAAACTCATACCTGTCAATAATCACTATGAATGTACATGGAACAAATGTTGAAATCAAAATACATAGGGTATCACAATAGATTAAAAAAAACACAAGACTCAAATACATAGAGTATCACAATAGATTAAAAAAAAACAAGACTCATGTATATGCTACCTACAAGACATTGACTTTAGACATAAAAAACACCTGCAGATAGAAAGTGATGAGATGGAGAAACATCTATCATATTAATGGATGTCAAAAGAAATTCAAAGTATCCATACTTATATCAGACAAACTAGATTTTAAAACAAAGATGGTAACAAGAGATTAAGAAGGGAATTATATCATAATTAAGAGCTCTCTCCATCAAGAAGATCTAACAATTGTAAATATTCATGCTGCCAACTTGGGAGCACCCAAATATATAAATCAATTAATCAAAAACATAAAGAAACACATTGATAAAAATATAATAATAGTAGGAGACTGCAACACCCCACCTATGCAATGAACAGATCATCTGAGTAGAAAATCAACAAGAAAACAATGGCTTTGAATGACACACTGTAGTACATAAACTTAACAGATATATTGAGAGCATTTCACCTTAAAACAGCATAATACACATTCTTCTAGAGTGCACATGGAACATTCTCCAGAATAGATCACATACTGTGTCACAAATCAGTGCTCAACAGGTACAAAAAGATCAAAACGCATATGACAACACTTGAAACTTGAAATCAACCACAAAGAAAAAATTGGAAAGCTCTCAAATACATGGAGGTTAAAGAACAGCCTATGAAAGAATGAATGGGTTAACCATGAAATAAAAGAAAATAAATAAATATAAAGAAAAAATACATGGAAACCAATGAAAATGAAAACACAAAAGTCCAAAACCTTTGAGTTGCAGCAAAGGCAGTCCTAAGAGGGAAGTATATTGCAATTCAGGTTTACCTCAAGAAGCAAGAAAGGTCCCAAATACATAATCTAAGCTCACACCTAAAGGGACTAAAAAAGGAACAGGAAATAAAGCCTACAGCCAGCAGAAAGGAGGTATTAAAGATTAGAGCAGAAATAAATTATATAGAAACAAAGAAAAAAACAGTAGAATAGATCAACGAAACTAAGAGCTAGTTCTTTGAAACAATAAACAAAATTGATAAACCCCTAGCCAAACCTACCAAAAAGAAAAAAAGAAAGGACCCAAATAGATAAAATTACAAATGAAAGAGGAGAGATCACAACCAACACCACAAAAATACAAACAATTATAAAAGAATACTATGGCTCTCTCCCCAGCATAAGAGACTGTTAAAAACTGAGAACAAACTGAGGGTTGATGGGGGGTGGGAGGGAGGGGAGGGTGGGTGATGGGTATTGAGGAGGGCACCTTTTGGGATGAGCACTGGGTGTTGTATGGAAACCAATTTGTCAATAAATTTCATATATAAAAAAAAAAAAAGAAAACTCAAGGTAATGAATGTTCCTATAAAAAAAAAAAAGAATACTATGAAAAATTCTGTGCCAGCAACCTGGGAAATCTCGAAGGAATGGACAAATTTCTAGAAACATACAAACTACCAAAACTGAAACAGGAAGAAATAGAAAATTTGAACAGACCCATAACTATGAAAGAAATTGAACCAGTAATTAAAGTCTCAAAAAACAAGAGTCCTGGGATAGGTGGCTTCCCAGGGGAATTCTACCATACATTTAAAGCAGAGTTAACATCTATTCTTCTCAAAATGTTTCAAAAAATAGTAATGGAAGGAAAACTTCCAAACTCATTCTGTGAAATCAGGATTACCTTAATTCCAAAACCAGACAAAACTCCACTTAAAAGGAGAACTACAGGCCAATATCTCTGATGAAACTGGATGCAAAAATTTTCAACAAGATACTAACAAATAAAATTCAACTGTACATTAAAATAATTATTCACCACGGTCAAATGGGATTTATTCCTGGGCTTCAGGGCTGGTTCAATATTCGCAAATCAATCAATGTGATATATCACCTTAATAAAAGAAAGTATAAGAAACATATGATCCTCTCAATAGATGCAGAAAAAGCATTTGACCAAATACACCATCTTGATAAAAACCTTCAAGAAAGTAGGGGTAGAAGGAAAATACCTCAACATCATAAATGCCATATATGAAAGACCTACAGCTATTATCATCCTCGATGGGGAAAAACTGAGAGCTTTCCCCTTAAGGTCAGGACGGTGACAGGGATATCCTCTCTCACCACAGGTGTTCAACATAGTGTTGGAAGTCCTAGCCACAGCAACCAGACAACAAAATGAAATAAAAGCATACAAATCAACAAGGAAGAAGTCAATATTTCACGCTTTGCAGATAACATGATAGTCTATGTGGAAAACCCAAAAGACTCCACCAAAAAACTGCTAGAACCGATACATGAATTCAGCAAAGTCACAAGATATAAAATCAGTATACTGAAATTGTTTGCATTTCTATACATCAATAATGAAGCAACAGAAAGAGAAATCAAGGAATGGATTCCATTTACAATTGCACCAAATATCATGAGACCTAGGAATAGACATAACCAAAGAGGTAAAAGATCTGTATGCTGAAAACTATAGAAAGCTTATGAAAGAAATTGAAGAAAACACAAAGAAATGGAGAGACATTCCATGCTCATGGATTGGAAGAACAAATATTATTAAAATGTCTATACTCCCCAGAGTAATCTACACATTCAATGCAATCTCTATCACAATAACAACAGCATTCTTCACAGAGCTAGAACAAATAATCCTAAAATTTGTATGGAACAAGAAAAGACCCCAAATAGCCAAAATTATATTCAAAAAGACCACCAAAGCTTGGCATCACAATTCCAGACTTCAAGCTGTATTACAAATCTGTAATCATCAAGACAGTGTAGTATTGGCATAAAAACAGACACATAGATCAATGGAACCGAATAGAGAACCCAGAAATGGATTCACAAATGTATGGTCAAGTAATCTTTGACAAAGAAGGAGAGTATCCAATCAATAAAACACAGTCTCCTCAGCAAATGACACTCAGAAAACTGGGCAGCGACATGCAGAACAATAAAAATGGGCCACTTTCTTACATCGTCCACAATAATAAATTCAAAATGGATGAAAGGCCTAAATGTAGAACAGAAAACCATCAAAATCCTAGAAGAGAAAACAGGCAGCAACCTCTTTGACCTTGGTTGCAGCAACTTCTTACTAGACAAGTCTCCAGAGGCAAGAGGAACAAAAGCAAAAATGAACTATTGGGACCTCATCAAGATAAAAAGCTTCTGCAACAGTGAAGGAAACAATCAACAAAACTAAAAGGCAACTGGTGGAATGCGAGAAGATATTTACAAATGACATAATGGACAAATAGTTAGTATTGAAAATCTATGAAGCACTTATCAAACTCAACACCTAAAAAAACCAAATAATCCGGTGAAGAAATGGGCAAAAGCCATGAATACACAATTTTCCAAAGAAGACACCCAGAAGGCAAACAGACACATGAAAAGATGCTCAACATCACTCATCATCAGGGAAATACAAATCAATACCACAATGAGATACCACCTCATACCTGTCAGAATGGGTAAAATTAACAACTCAGAAGACAACAGATGTTGATGAGAATGATGAGAAAAAGGAACACTTTTGCACTGCTGGTGGGAATACAAACTGGTAGAACTACTCTGGAAAACAGTACGGAGATTCCTCAAAAAATGAGAAATAGAACTACCCTATGACTCAGCAATTACACTACTAGATATTTATCCAAAGATACAAAAATGCTGATTCCATGGGGCACATGCACCACAATGTGTACAGAAGTACTATCAATAATAACCAAATTATGGAAAGAGCCCAAATGTCCACTAACTGATGAATGAATAAAGAAGATGTGGTATATATATTCAATGGAATATTACTCAGTGGTCAGAAAGAATGAAATCTTGCCATTTCCAACAACATAGATGAAAGTAGAGTGTATTATGCTAGGTGAAATTAGTCAGTCAAAGAAAGACATATATCATATGATTTCACTCACATGTGGAATTTAAGAAATAAAACAGATGAACATAAGGGAAGGGAAGGAAAACTAAGATGAAAACAGAGAGGGAGGCAATCTGTAAGAGACTCAAGTACAGAGAACAAACTGAGGGTTGCTGGAAGGGAAGTGGGTGGAAGGTGGACTAAATTGGTGAAGGGTATTAAATTAAGGAGGACACATTTTGGGATGAACTGGGTGTTACATGTAAGTGATGAATCACTGTGTTCTACTTCTGAAACCAATACCATACTGTGTGTTAACTAACTTGAATTCAAGTAAACTAAAAAAAAATAAAAATTAAAATTAATAAAAACTTCTGCACATCAAAAAAACCAACAAAATAAGAATGCAACCAGTAAATGGAAAAATAAAGTATTTTCAAATAAAAATTGCAAATTAAAAGCTAATATTCAAAATAGAGAGCTCATACAACTCAATAAAACAACAAAAAATATAATTTAAAATGGGCAAATCTGGGGGCGCCTGGGTGGCTCAGTGGGTTGAGAGTCCAACTCTTGGTTTCGGCTCAGGTCATTATCTCACGATGTGTGGGTTCGAGCCCCACGTCAGGCTCCGTGCTGACAGCACAGAGCCTGCTTTGGATTCTCTCTCTCCCTCTCTCTGCCCCTCCCCCCACTCACTTTCTCTGTCTCTCTCTCAAAAATAAATAAATAAAACTTAAAAAAAATTAAAAAAAAATAAAATGGGCAAATCTGAATAGATATATTTTTTCCAATTAATACATAAATTTGTCCAGTATGTACATGAAAGGATGTTCCAACTTATGGGGCTGTAAGCCTGGTTCAACATTCGCAAATCAATCAATGGGATGCATCACATTAATAAAAGAAAATATAAGAACCATATATCCTGTCAATCGATGCAGAAAAGGCATTTGACAAAATTCAGCATCCTTTCTTAATAAAAACCCTCAAGAAAGTTGGGATAGAAGGAACATACTTAAACATCATAAAAGCCATTTATGAAAAGCCCACAGCTAATATCCTCATCAATGGGGAAAAACTGAGGGCTTTCCCCCTGAGATCAGGAACACGGGATGTCTACTCTCACTGCTGTTGTTTAACATAGTGTTGGAAGTTCTAGCATCAGCAGACAACAAAAGGAAACCAATGACATCAAAATTGTCAAAGATGAAGTCAAGCTTTCACTTTTTGCAGATGACATGATACTATACATGGAAAACCCGATAGACTCCACCAAAAGTCTGCTAGAAGTGATACATGAATTCAGCAAAGTCGCAGGATACAAAATTAATGTACACAAATCAGTTGCATTCTCATATACTAATAATGAAGCAACAGAAAGACAAATACAGGATCCCCAAATTGGGATCCCATTCCCAATTGCACCAAGAATCATAAATACCTAGGAATAAACCTAACCAAAGAAGTAAAAGATCTTTATGCTGAAAACTATAGAAAGCTTACGAAGGAAACTGAAGAATATACAAAGAAATGGAAAAAACATTCTGTGATCATGGATTGGAAGAGTAAATATTGTTAAAATGTCAATATTACCCAAAGCTATGTACACATTCAATGCAATCCCAATCAAAATTGCACCAGCATTCTTCTCAGAGCTAGAACATGCAATCCTAAAATTTGTGTGGAACCACAAAAGACCCTGAATAGCCAAAGTAATATTGAAGAAGACCAAAGTGGGAGGCATCACAATCCCAGACTTTAGTCCCTAGTACAAAGCTGTAATCATCAAGACAGCATGGTGTTGGCACAAAACAGACACATAGACCAATGGAATAGAATAGAGAACCCAAAATTGGACCCACAAAAGTATGGCCAACTAATCTTTGATGAAGCAGGAAAGAATATTCAATGGAAAAAAGACAGTTCCTTTAACAAATGGTGCTGGGAAAACTGGAAAGCAACATACAGAAGAATAAAACTAGACCACTTTCTTACAACATACACAAAAATAAACTCAAAATGGACAATGAACCTGAATGTGAGACAGGAAATAATCAAAATCCTAGAGGAGAAAGCAGGAAAAAAAAACCTCTCTGTCCTCAGCCGCAGCAATTTCTTACTTGACACATCTACAAAGGCAAAGGAATTCAAAGCAAAAATGAACTATTGGGACCTCATCAATATAAAAATCTTCTGCACTGCAAAGGAAACAATCAAGAAAACTAAAAGGCAACCAACAGAATGGGAAAAGATATTTGCAAATGGCATATCAGCAAAGGGCTAGTATCCAAAACCTATAAAGAACTCACAAAACTCCACACCTGAAAAACAAATAATCCAGTGAAGAAATGGGCAGAAGACATGTGTAGACACTTCTCTAAAGAAGACATCCAGATGGCCAACAGGCACATGAAAAGATGCTCAATGTCACTCCTCATCAGGGAAATACAAACCAAAACCACACTGATATACCACCTCATGCCAGTCAGAGTGGCTAAATTAACAAATCGGAGACTATAAGTGCTGGAGAGGATGTGGAGAAACTGGAACCCTCTTTCACTGTTGGTGGGAATACAAACTGGTGCAGCCACTCTGGAAAACAGTGTGGATGTTCCTCAAAAAATTAAAAATAGACCTACCCTATGACCCAGCAATAGCACTGCTAGGGATTTACCCAAGGGATACAGGAGTGCTCATGCATAGGGACACTTGTGCCCCAATGCTTATAGCAGAACTTTCAACAATAGCCAAATTATGGAAAGAGCCTAAATGTCCATCAACTGATGAATGGATAAAGAAATTGTGGTTTATATACACAATGGACTACTACTTGGCAATGAGAAAGAATGAAATATGGCCTTTTGTGGCAATGTGGATGGAGCTGCAGAGTGTTACGCTAAATGAAATAAGTCAGTCAGAGAAAGACAGATGCCATATGTTTTCACTCTTATGTGGATTCTGGGAAATTTAACAGAAGACCATGGGGGAGGGGAAGGGAACAAAAAGTTAGAGAGGGAGGGAGGCAAACCATAAGAGACGCTTAAAAACTGAGAATAAACTGAGGGTTGATGGGGGTGGGAGGAAAGGGAAAGTGGGTGATGGGCATTGAGGAGGGCACCTGTTGGGATGAGCCCTGGGTGTTGTATGGAAACCAATTTGCCAATAAATTTCATATTAAAAAAGAAAAAGATGCTCAACATTATTAATCGTCAAGGAATTTCAAATCAAAACCACAATGAAATATCACCTCACATCTGTTAGAATGGCTATTATCAGAGAGACAAGTAATAAATGTTAGTGAGGATATGGAGAAAACAGTAATATCGTACACTGTTAATGGGAATGTAAATTTGTGTAGCAGGTATGGAGATCAGTATGGAGTTTATTCAAAAAATTAAAAATGGAACTACCCTATGATCTGGCAATTCTACTCTGGATATTTAAAGAAAAAGAAGTACTTAGTTGAAAATATATACGCACCCCATGTTCACTACAGCATTATTTATGATAGCCAAGCCATGGAAGAAAGCTGTGTCTATTGATGGATACATGTATACATGTATATGTGTATGTATTCATATTCAGTCACTAAATGTAATATTATTTAATCATTATAAATGAGATCATGCTATTTGCAACAAAATGGATGGAAGTTGAGGACATTATGCTAAGTAAAATAAGTCAGACAAGGAAAGACAAATACTGTATGATCTCTCTAATATGTGGAATCTAAGAAAGAAAGAAAGAAAGAAAGAAAGAAAGAAAGAAAGAAAGAAAGAAAGAAGAGAGGGGGGAGAGGGAGGGAGGGAGGCAGGGAAGAAGGAAGGAAGGAGGGAAGGGAGGAAGGAAGGAAGGAAGGAAGGAAGGAAGGAAGGAAGGAAGGAAAGAAAGAAAGAAAGAAAGAAAGAAAGAAAGAAAGAAAGAAAGAAAGAAAACTTTAGATTCAGAGAACAGATTGTTGGTTGCCAGAGTCAGGGAGTGGTGGGTGGGAGAAAGGCAAAAGGAGTCAAAAGATAAAAAGAAACAAAAAAGATGGGAGAGAGAGCCTGAAGAGTGAGAAAATATTGTGGAACATCCACACAGAGTATTATGCTGTAAATTGGATAGGTAATACTTCAATATATTATTATAGTAAATTGCTAGGAAATATTGTTAAAATATGAAAATGAAGAAATGTATGTAAAGTATGCACCATTTATCTAAAATAGGGACATATGAAATATGTATATAGTTGCTTACATATTTTTATAAAAAAAGAGATAAAGAAATGGATGTAAGATGAGTAAAGGAAAACAGGAGAATGGTATTGGGGACTGTTAAAAAGAAAAAAGAAAAAAAAACAGATCCAAAATGGAGTCACTATGCTAAGCCTCATCTCACCAAACCAAGACTTAAATAAGTTTTTGCTCTCCTAGAAATGTAATCATAAACCAGTCAATCAAGAATCACCTAATCAGCACTAGGTCCATGATCTGATAGACCCTTGCCATCCTCTAAAGGAAAGTGACCTTGCCACAACCCTCCCCTTTTTTGCTTGTATGACTTCTCTACTCCTGCTCCCTTATGCCTAAAAAAGTATTTCATTTTGTACACCTCCTCAGAGCTCCTTTATATCTGTTGAATTAAATGCTTCCTGGTTCACGAATTAATAAATAAGGCTAATAAGATCCTAAAATGTAATCAGTTGAATTTTGCTTTTTTACCAGTTTTGATGGCAGCAATGGGATCTGACGAGACTTCTGATAGCTTTGGGGACACTGAGAAAAAGGCACTGGGACCCACAAACCCTTTGAGTTCTCTGTCTTTCCCATCCTATCTGAGGGCTGTGTGTAAGTTCTTCTTGTTTTTCAGTTCCACTCACTTTGCATTGAGCTCCTGACCTAATTGACATTTCAGTTCAGAGATTAGCAGGTCAGCTTGAACTGGCAGATGCTTCCACCCAGAATCCAAGTCACTAGCCTTTGGTTAGTCCAAGGTTCCCATTTCTTCAGGGCTGCCGGTTCATTCAGTAGTTCCACTTTGGGAAATTTGGTGGTATACATCTAAGGCCTTCTCTTGGTCAGTCTGTAATACCATACACCATCTCTATCTCTTTGTTTACTGATGTGACCACAATCCTATTTCCACAGTTCCTGTCAGTTTCTGCTAATATACACATAAGGTAAAGGAATAATAGATCTATTGTAAATGGGAATCTCAGAAACCAGAACCATAAAATTGGTTGGTACAGTTGAGCACTTAAAAGCCATTAGAGCACTCATCACCTAACTGTAAGACTTGTGTTAGAATCAGTTGATCATGGAATTGGTTACATTGCTAATAGATCACCTTCACACCTCAATAAAATTTCCATGCAATGAGATATCCTATAAGACACCCCACAACTCCCAGTTGCACATCCCTCTTAAGTATTAATTTGCCTCTGAGAGACCTAAAGATTTATCCATAAAAAAAATGGAATCATCAAGTTCAAAGAACTGAGTACACTACATTCCAATACACCTGTTTATTTTATGTCTAAGAAATGTGGTCCTGGAAGCTATGGATACTACTAAAATGGCAAAATCTTAATAAAGACAACCAATAATTACAATGGCCATTATGCAGAATGTTCCTATTAGAAAAAATTTATTTATTTGAGAAGTGCCTTGAAAGCAAGTTTTCCCAAATCAAATAAACAGAATGGGACACCTATTTTAATTGGTATGCAGAAGCCTCCAAAATAGTTTAAGATTCCAAAATAACTTCATTGAAAGACTTATTGCAAAAGGCCAGGGAAAAATCAAAGACACAAAACCAAAGAATATCACTGATGTAATTCCTACTGCTACCCTCTATCCTCATTTACCTGAGTTTTCACAGGATACTAATTCTTTAGTATTAGACAATACTAAATTGTCCTTCTACTTTGAAGAAACTATTAAACTCCTAAAACAAAACCACCCAAGGCTGCAGGTGATTCTCTTCATGTATATTTTACTCCTTGGCCAAAGACTGAACAAGGGCCATAGTTAATTTTCTAAACCCAGGGAGGGTCCCCAAAATTTTTCTGAAGAACTTACAGCCCTCATACGAACCTATAACCCTGTGCTGCAAGATCTTTATCAACTTGTGTACATGCTGGTAGGACATGGCAAAGTCCAAAAATGGCTGTGGAAGTAGAATGGCATAACCCTGAGGATTATTTTCTAGATCCTTGATCTTCAACAGGGTCCCCTTATAGACCAGAAAAAGCTTGCAAAATAGCAAACCATTTTTTAAACTATTCCTAGAGTAATACCTGCTTTCACTGATTGGTCTATCCAAACATGAAAACAAAAGAAAAATAAATCTGTGGCAGACTTTAAAGCTTGTCTGGAAGCTCTCTTTCTATGGCATTCTGGGTTCCACTGTAAATGGATTGCCTCCTGAGATTTAGTGGGTTGATTAAGGGGCAGAAAATAAGATGGAAAACCACATGTTTGACTGAATTCATGATCATTGTTGCGCACTTTTAAAGAACATTGGAACAAGGAACAAGGCTGTAAATAAAAGTTGAAATTATTAGCCTTAGAGCTGCAGTAGTCCCAAGGCTAGAAACCCAAAACAATACCTGTGCATCCCCCATTGTATCCTCCTAGGAGTCCATCATCAAAACACTACCTCAGGAAGCAGTGTGTCATTTGTAATCAACTAGAACACTGAAAAAAAGATTGTCCAAGATTTTGTGCAAATCCTTCAACATCAATTCAAATGTTTTCAAACCTACCCTCTAAGGAGAGCCCCCAAATAAATATCTCTCTAGGTTGACAGGACTCAGGGATTCTCTGGTACACTGCTACCAGTAATTCCATTTCAAAACCAAACAGAAACCAAAATCATAGTTAATGGAAAATATTTCCAAAATCTGGTAGATACCAAAGCTACACTCTCTACTTTAAATGCCACTTTCATAAGACAACAGATCTCTCTGAATAGAAAGAAACTTCTATAATGGAGGTATCTAATAAAATTCAGAGACAGCTTCTATTTCAACCAGTGAAAAAGTCTCTGGGACCTTTCACTGAAAAACATTATTTTTGCTATGTGATACAGCTCCAGTTGATCTATTAGGTAGAGATCTCCTTTCTAAATCGAAGGGGCTAACATATTTGGCCTCAAATGGAGACCTTACTTCAGAATTTCCTGAACAACCTGAACCTGATCTTTTATGTTTCTCACAATCTTTCTTCGATATAGAAGAGTAAGAATTCCAGCAAAAGATCATTAATTTAATCCAGCTGTTTGAATATCTGGTGGCCACCTCTAACAGTGACAATTGGAGAATAAAAAGTGAAGAACCTATAAAAGTTAAGATAGGCAAAACTAAATCTCTTCCCAAATCACTTCAATATCCACTAAAGTCCAAGGCCATACAATGCCTCATGCCAGTAGTTAAAGACCTAATACCCCAGGGGCAAACAATTCCTAGTACCATATCCTGTAGCACTCCAATCTTGTCAGTCCAGAAACTGAAAACCTAACAGGCAAGGATGAGATTTGTCCAAGACATAGAAGCTATTAACAAGACAGTTAATCCACATTGCCCAATAGTTCCAAACCTGAACTCCCTTTTGTCACAAGTTCCACCAGACTTAAAAACTGGTTCACTGTTGTGGATCTATATTCATCCTTCTTCCACATCCCTATAGACCCCAACAGGCAATATATATTTGCCTTTACTTGAAACAATCAACAATAGACCTGGACTTGTCATGACTCAGGGGGTTCACTGAGGCCTCTTATTTCTCCCAAGTACTCCACCAGGATTTAAGTACCTTACAGTTCCCAAGGAAATCTTCTTCAGTGTGTAGACAGCCTCTTACTATGCTCAGTTATCAAAGAAGCATCCATAAAAAATTCCATTTATTTGCTGCAACAGTTAGCTAAGAAAGGACATAAAGTCTCTAAGGAGAAATTATAATTATCTTCAGACAATGTTCATTGCCTAGGTCATAATCTAAGGCACAGTTTTTCTCTGATCTTTTCTTCTCTCTCTCATGGTTTGCTGGGTTTTGTTTGTTTGTTTTTACTGATATACTTGGATTCCTTACTCTTTATTTTTATTTTTTTTATTTTTTTGCATACATACTACCGGGTCTTATTGACTCGTGGTTACCATTTGATTTATATATAATATCTTTTGCATATAGTAGTCTATATTAGGCTTATGGTTGCTCAGTTTTGAACTCATTCACTCCTCTCTCCTCCACATTTCAGATATTTGATAGCATATTTCTCATCCTTTTATTTTGTGCTTTTCTTGACTGATATTTATAGTTTTTTGTGTGCTTTCTATTTTTCTTACTTCTCCTGATATTTTTTTTGTTTTTTTTAAATTTTTTTTTAACGTTTATTTTTGAGACAGCGAGAGACAGAGCATGAACGGGGGAGGGGCTGAGAGAGAGGGAGACACAGAATCTGAAGTAGGCTCCAGGCTCTGAGCCATCAGCCCAGAGCCTGACGCGGGGCTGGAACTCACAGACTGCGAGATCGTGACCTGAGCTGAAGTCGGACGCTTAACCGACAGCCACCCAGGCGCCCCATTTGTTTTTGAGTCAAAGAGTCCCCTTTAACATTTCTTGTAAGGCTGGTTTAGTGTCTATGAATTCTTTTAACTTTTGTTTGTATGGTAAATTCTTTATCTCTGCTATTTTGAATGATAGCTTTCCTGGATAGAGTATTCTTGGTTGCAGATTTTTTCCTTTCAGCACTTTAAATATAGCATGCCAGTCCCTCCTGGCTGCAAAGGTTCTGCGGAAAAATCAACTGATAGCCTTATGGGGTTTTCTTTTTATATAACTGTCTTCTTTTGCAACTTTTAAAATTCTTTCTTTATCACTATTTTTAACCATTTTAATTACTATCTGTCTTGGTGTGGACCTCTTTGGGTTGAATTTGTTGGGGTATCTCTGTGTCTACTGAAACTGGATCTCTGTTTTACTCCCCAGATTCAGGAAGATTTCAGCTATTATTTCTTCAAATACATTTTCTGCCCCCTTTCTCTTTTTCTTCTGGAATTCCTAGAGTGCAAATATTATTATGCTTGATGGAGTCAGTGAGTTTTCTAAGTCTATTCTCATTATGCAGTATTTGTTTGTCTCTCACGTGTTCAGCTTGATTGCTTTCCATTATTTTAGCTTCCAGGTCACTGCTATGTTCTTCTGCTTCCTGTGTGTTACTATTTATTCCATTTATTGTATTTTTAATTTTATTTATTGAGTTCTTCATTTCTGATATGTTATTTTAATCTCTTTGTCAATGGTCTCACTGATGTCTTCCACCTTTTTCTGAAGTCCAGTGAGTATCTTTATGATCATTACTTTAAATTCTCTATGAGGCACACTATTTTTTTTTCTGTTTCACTTAGGTCACCTGTTGCAATTTTGTCTTGTTCTTTCATTAAGGACATATTTCTCTGCCTCTTCATTTTGTCTACTTCTCTGTGCCTGTGTATGTGTGTTAGGAAAGTCAACTATGTCTTTTGCTTTTGAAAGTAATGGGCTTATATAGAAAGGTCTTGTAATGCCCTGCAGTGCAGTGTCTCCTGTTCACCAGAACATGACATTTCAAGAGATTCTCCTATGTGTGTTGCTTGAGTACTGCTATTGCATCTGAGTAGCTTTGTCTTTCAGTCCAGACATCTGCAACGACTTTCTGCTTGTTGTGGGCTTTGCTTGCTCAGTGTGATGTTAGTGAGACCTAGGCAGGCAGGTTCTGAGGGGTTGTGACTGGAAGAGGGCTTGGGGGCAGAACAATAGTGTTAGCAAGCTTTGTGCCGAGCCACTAATCCTATGTTCGATCCCCTGAAGCACAGCAGCAGCCAGGGGTGAGGTGCACAGCATTGGCATTGACCAGGGGTGCCCAGCATCTGTGCATGTGGCAGCTGAATGCAGTGGGTGGCATATGTTTATGTGGCAGTTTGGTGGGGTGCGTGCAGTGATAGAAACATGTACACTGAGCCACTAGTCCATATCCCTTGAAGCCCAGTGGCCACCAAGGGCACAGTGCAAGAGGTAGCAGCTGGGTGGGGCATACAAGGCATTAGCAAGTGTCTGTGCAGTGCAGCCTCCTGCAGGTGGCTCTGTGTTTATGCTGGAGAGTAGGAGGAAGGAAAATGGTGACTTCCAGCTCCTTCTTCCCTGAGCAAGTCCTTTGAAAAGCCCCAAAATCAGTATAAAGATATCTCCTTGTGTTATTTTGCTGTCACTTTTATGTTCCCTCTCCAAGGGCTGTTGTCTCTTTAAGGGTGGAAATTCAACTATTACTCTCTTCCTGACTCTCCCAGTGCTGAATTAGCTGACTTTTTAAAGTTCCAGGCTCTAAGTTCCACCAATTGTACAAACTCACAGAATTCATCCTCTCTGGTCTTCAAGGCGAGATGTTATGGGGATTTGTTTTCCCCTTGTGGGCTCCCTGATGCTTTCTCCTTTCTCTGCTCACAGCTCTCTCTCCCTCCTGCTGGCAACTCTCTACCACAGTTTCTGCCCTTCCTAACCTCTCAGATGAGGCTTCTCTACATTTAGTTGTGAATTTTGTTCTACCAGTCTTCAGATTGCTTTCCAGTTTATTTACTTGGATGTGAGTGATATCTAGTTGGAAACATGGGATGGGGAGAGCTTAAGGTCCTCCTACTCTGCCTTCTTCCCAAACTCCAGAAATGACATTTATTTACAAAAGACACAGGTTGTCCAATATCTTGTTAGTTCTGAATTGACTCAACAGTTCTCTGCAAGCAGGTTAACCTGTTATGGAATCCTCCTTCTTTCACTACCTAACCTCCATCTTAAACATTGCCAACATTCTTATTCCTGCTGTTACTCCCCCTGCCTGATAAGGGCAAAGCCCATGATTCTGAGGTAATAATGTTGCATTTTATGTCACTGCATCCTGATTTACAATATGTCCTTTTGACAAATCTTGATGTAATTTTGTTTGTTGATGGATCATATTGTAAAAATGGAAATCAGGATTTACAAGCAGACTATAGTGTTACTAGGCAGTATGTATTACTTGAGAGGGGAAACCTTCCATACGTTAAATCAATTCAACAACCAGAGCTCTACACACTTACTGGAGCATGCCAATTATCAAAATGACAAATTGTTAATATATATATTGACAGCTAGTATACCTTTGGGGCCATCTGTGATTTGGGGATGTTATAGAAACAAAGAGGTTTCTTTCTTTCTTTTTTCTTTCAAACAAAATTCTTTATTGACAAAATAAAGCTCAAAATCAGAATTTTGCCCTTGAAAATGATCTTAGATGATCCTGAATCTAATTTTTACTTAATAATAATAATCTAATATAAATAATAATATTGTTAGTATTTCTTTTTTTTACGTGTTTTTTTTTTAATGGAAAGAGCCTAAATGTCCATCAACTGATGAGTGGATAAAGAAGTTGTGGTTTATATATACAATGGAATACTACTCGGCAATGAGAAAGAATGAAATATGGCCTTTTGTAGCAACATGGATGGAACTGGAGAGTGTTATGCTAAGTGAAATAAGTCATACAGAGAAAGACAGATACCATATGTTTTCACTCTTATGTGGATCCTGAGAAACTTAATAGAAGACCATGGGGGAGGGGAAGTGTAAAAAAAAGTTACAGAGAGGGAAGGAGGTAAACCATGAGAGACTCTTAAAAACTGAGAATAAACTGAGGGTTGAACCATAAGAGACACTTAAAAACTGAGAATAAACTGAGGGTTTATGGGGGATGGGAAGAAGGGGAAAGTGGGTGATGGGCATTGAGGAGGGCACCTATTGGGATGAACACTGGGTGTTGTATGGAAACCAATTTGACAATAAATTTCATATTATAAAAAGGGGGTTTTCTTTACATCTACTGTAACTTCAATAAAAAATGGACAAGAAGTAAATGACCTTCTTGTTGCTATTCTCTTACCTTCTGAAATTGCTGTGACCAAAACTGAGGACTGAAACTGAGTATCAGGGAAATGTCCTGGCTGACTTTTATTCAAAGACACCAGGAACAGAAAGTATAAAAGTTTTGGCATATGTAGTAAAACCCATTATTCTGCACAAAATGACACCTTGTTGCCAGACTTGTCATCCTGATGTCCTGTATATTGGCAACAGTCTGCTTCTGATTCAGAGAAATTATGGTGGGCAAACAATAGTTGTAAATTCAATGGACAATTGGGGCTATGAGAAACCCAAGATGGCCACTTGGTTCTTACTATAAGAAACTCCATCATTTGGTTCTTGCATTCTTTCACCAACCATTGTGCAGCTAAAATGACTCTAATTATATAAAACACACCACTACAACAATGAGCAAAGAACACAAAAACAACCAAGACACACAAAAAAGGAATATCTAATAACTATGAAGACTCTCAAGTATATTAACAAAGACATGAAAAGCAAAGTGAGATTTTTATTTTATTTTTAAAATTAATTTTATTAATTATTTTTTTATTTTAATTTACCAGATTTGCAAAGATTAAAAATATTGATAATGCTTGGGTTGGTGAGGATATAGAAAAATGACACTTTTAAGATGCAGAATTGAAGAAGAAATGAGCAAAGGGTCAGAATGGGCATTTCTCCAAAGAATTTATACAAGTGGCTGATAAGCTCATATGTGATACTGTGATTTATAATAAGAAATATATTTCAGGGTTGCCTAGGTGATTCAGTTGGTTAAGCACCTGACTCGATTTCAGCTCAGGTCATCATCTCAAGGTTCATGAGTTCAAGCCCCATGTCAGAATCTGTGCTGACTGTGTGGAGTCTGCTTGGGTTTCTCTCTCTCTCCCTCTCTCTCTGCTCCCCCCCCAGCTTGTTTTCTCCCTTTCTCTCTCTCTCTCTCTCTCTCTCTCTCTCAAAATAATAAATAAATAAATAATTTAAAAAAGAAGTATATCTGGTCTTTTCAAATATATTTGAGGATGTAGGAAAACGAACACTTTTAAGATGCAGAATTGAAAAAGAAGTGAGCAAACGGTCAGAATGGACATTTCTCCAAAGAATTTATACAAATGACTAATAAGAACATATATGATACTGTGATTTATAATAAGAAATATATTTGATTTTCCCCCGCACAAAACTTCCCAAACCCTTGAAATTACCTAACAGATAAGAGCAATAGGAGTACCTTCTCTCATAATATTTGGTCTTTTGTCATTTAAAAGCCATAAAGGTAAAATGGGTGTCACTGTTATTCATAAGAAATCTCTTTCAACCACAGCCAAGTTTTTTAATAAGTTGACTTTTGGAAATCCCCTAAAGATAGGTGGGGTGGCTGATTGCCAGTAGAAAAAACCATGATTTGAGGGTGGGAACTTTTAGTCCTACCCCATGCTTTCCAGAGAGGGGAGTTGAGCAGGAGATTAAACCAATCATCAACAGCTGGTGATTTAATCAACCATGCCTGTGTAATGCAGGCTCATAAAAATCCAAAACAGATGAGATTCAGAGAGCTTCCAGGTTGGTGAACCAGAGCGCTTCCCTGTGCTGCCACGCAGTGTGGAAAACTCCATGGTGACAGAAGCTCATTTGTTTAGGACCTCACTCTATGTATTTCTTAATCTGGCTGTTGATTTATATCCTTTGTAATAAACCAGTAATCTAGTGAGTAAACTGGCTTCTTGAGTTCTATAAACTGTACAACAAATTAATCAAACCTACGGGGGGGGTGGTGGTGAGAACTTCTGATTTATAGTCAGTAAGTCAGAAACACATATAACAACCTGTACTTGTGACTGGCATCTGAAGTGGAGGGCAATCTTGTGGACTGAGCCCTTAACCTGTGTAATGTATCTCCAGAGAGATAGTGTCAGAATTGAGATAACTGTAGGACACCCAGTTGATATCAGAGAATTGCTTTGTGGTTTGGGGAAATGCACACATGCATAAGAATGGGAGCAGAACTATAACATGAAAAATGCTCAAAATCATTAATCATCTAGCAAATGCCAAGCCTGAGATATTACTTCATCTTCACTAAGACTAGAATCACAATTTCAGAAAATAACAAATGTTGATGAGGATGTGGAGGTATAAGAACCCTCATATACTGCTGGTAGGAATGTTTACAATGATCAGTCACTTTGGAAAAAAGTTTGGCAGTTCCTCAAATGATTAATTGTATTGTTGCCACGAACTCAGAAAACATGCTAAATGAAGAAGCCAATACCAAAAGAACACATATTATATGTGTCATTTATATGAAATGTCCAAAATAGGGAAATCTATGGAGACAAATTATGTTAGTGGTGTTTTGGCCTGGAAAGAATTGGGGGATAGAGAGTGATAGCTAAAGTGTACTTTTTGAGTTTCTTTTTGATGTGATGAAATGTTCTAAAATTGACTATGGTGATGGTTGCACATATCTGTAAATATACTAAAAACCATGAAAGTATACACTTTAAGTGGGCACATCTTATGGTATGTGAACTATGGTTTCATAATGCTGTTTTAAAAAGACATGAGAGTCTTAGCCAGGTTTGGTTACTAATTGAATATGAGGGACAATGATAAAGGATTCAAGGATGATGGCCAGATTCTAGGATTGCCAAAGGGTGGATACTAAGGCAGAAAACAAATGAAAATGAAGCAGGGCTAAGGTGAAAGTAAAGGGCTTAAAGAGAGTTAGACAGCATATATAGAGATTTTTAAACTTTTTGAGGGGCGAGGAATCATGGTGTCTCTTGAAGATCAGCTAAGAAGTTTGGCCCCTCTCCCCACAAAAATGTGAATATATTACCAACTCCTCACATACATAGATAATATTTGAATATCTGTTCCACAAACTTCTGTGTTGAGAATGACTAATCTACGTTTACTCAGGGTCTCAGGGTGGTTGGTAGATAGTGTTCCTTGGGCCCTGGCATAAATGAGGTAGTACCAGGGTGAGTATAGGCTGGCAGATAGTGACCCTGCAGTAAGGCTAGGTTCTTTCTGAATGTCCTAGAGGTGGGGAGGACAGGGTGAAGATCCCAGAAGTTCTAACTCAGGTGAGAGTCAACAGAAATGTCCCAGGTAGGCTTTCTCCTAGACAAGGTGACAAAGAGGATATAGCACGCCAACTTGGGAGGCTTTCCCTACAGAATAAATTCTCTACTATTCTTGGAAGCCTCTACCACAGAGGTGTAGAAGAGGTATGAGAACAGATTTCCCGCCCCCTCACCCCCCCCCCCCCGCACATACACACATACATCTATCTGGGAGGTGAGTCACTAGGTGGGAATTTGAGCAAGAAATGGAGGGAAGGAACCAAAGGAATCAATTTAGGTCATTACCTTTGTCACCTGTCCATCTATATTTTTGGAATAAGTACAGTCAGAGCCCAAATGTAGGAAATAAAAGACTCTGGAATGTGGCAGTGGGTAGACTGCTCCTTCCCAAACTCTTGTCAGGGCAGGAAAGATCTGACTATCTCTGCATCCATCGCTCAACCTGCCACCACCTCACAGCCCTTCCCTTTGCTTAGGTCTGCAAAATCATTATTAATAATAGCCATTACATTTCACAGAAGACTTCAGTTGTCAGCAAATGTTTTACTACATATAATGAATGTTAATCATAATAGAATAAAATATAAATGTTTATTAACAAATATTAAATTTGTTCCATAAGGGGGCAAAGGGTGGATTATTTATATACAATAGCCAAGATCTGACAACTGGACTTCTTGATCATTTTCAAAACACCATCTGTGTTCAGGAAGATTCCCTGCCCTTCCCCCCGGCCCCAACTCCCCCCCCCCTTTTTTTTTGAAAAATTTTAAAACTAGCTACAATGTTCTAATCTGAAGTTTTGTGGAACTCAGAGAAAGTATTTTCTGTGTGGTGCATGAGAACATAAAAATTGAGGCTTTTTTACTT
The DNA here is from genome assembly GCF_007474595.2 of Lynx canadensis. Taxonomy (NCBI): domain Eukaryota; kingdom Metazoa; phylum Chordata; class Mammalia; order Carnivora; family Felidae; genus Lynx; species Lynx canadensis. Next base: position 81,229,270 of record NC_044321.2, on the reverse strand, counting down.
CCCCAGGTTGAAACATGTCGTTTAAAAATGAAATTTCATAATTTTGTTTTCGAGCCATACTGATTGTTTTAAAGAAAATAAAGAGAAATTTTTAGAAAACAGAAATTCAGCCAGGGAGAAGAGGAGAAAAAACTGAAAATACCAAAGCCAATGTCAAGGCCCTTGGGAGAGGGGCACGGTGATATGCATACCCTCCCCTGGTAAGAAGAGAAGGGAAAACCAACCATAAGGCCAGAAGGCTATTAGGGACTCCTCAGATTGAAGTAGACAGCTGAGTTACAAGGCTGTGCATACTGAGGCCTGGCAAGAGTTCGAGAGTGCGGAGGTAGGGGGCAGGGTCCTGCAAAACTCCCCGCTGTCAGAGGAGGTAGAGTGGGAGGCGAGAAAACTCATTGGTGACGCGAGCCCTCACGTGACCTGGAGCTGCAGAACGTTGCAGCCTTCGGTGCAGTAGTCATTCCCAGCTGGATACCAGCTCCCCGCTGCCCTGGGTCGGGGGGGGGGGGGGTGCTGGCACTGGGCCCGAGGAAAGCGGAGCAGGTAAGGGCTCTGGGGTCTGCGTACGAAGGCCAGGGCGGCAGCTGCAGGCCTACCCCGGAGGGCGGTGCAAAGGATCAGCGCAGCGGGTCCCAGCATGGTTTCTCCACACCCAGCAGTCTTGGGAGCGTCCGTTGTGGCCCCCTGAGGTGGGGTGGAGGTGCTGGCGGCCACGAGGGCAACCGAGCCACTAAGAGTCATGGGAAATCACCTCCGAGTTCCTACAGGAAAATGGTGAACCTCTGAGGCGGGGTGGGGAAGGCTAGGGGTTGGGGCGGGAGAGGCGGATGGGGGATGGTCAGGCGGTCCGGGACCCTGAAGGGACCAGGTGGTGGCTGGTCGGCGCCAAACGCTTCGCCACAGTCCCGGCTCCCTCCACCCCGGCCCTCTGCAGGTCTGCAGGTCTAGGTGTCAAGTGTTGCAGCTGCACACGCACGGCGAGAATCAGGAGGAAGGAGGCTGCAAGGATAGGCCCAGGTCGGTGCGGGGGACAGCGTGGGGGGCGGATGAAGAGCCCAGTTCGAGACCCCCTCCCAACTCCACCATCCCTGTCCCCCGTCCTCCATTTTGCTGACTGCAGAAGCCTGGGGATATATTTGTAGGAAAATGGTGGGTTTGGGGGAGGTAGGACGGAGAAGTGAGAGAGGAGGAGGGTCCATACTGGAGGCCCCCTAGAGGGCGCACGGAGCGTTACAGGTGGGAAAATGATGACTTAAAAAACCTTTGATATCCAGGGCTCTGAAAGAGGAGTAGTAAGGCCTCTGTTCTAGGAGCTGATCTGTCCACCAAAACCTCAAACCCTTTGGTCTTTTGTCTCCTAGGAGTAATGGCGTCCAAAGAGGAACACGCAGTAAAAAATCTCAACATGGAAAATACCGACCAGGGAAATGAAAAAAATGATGACAATGAGCAAGTTGCTAATAAAGGAGATCCCTTGGCCCTCCCTTTGGAAACTGGTGAATATCGTATGCCTAGAGTAAATCGTAGGCGGTTCCGTGTTAGGCAGCCCATCCTGCAGTATAGGTGGGATGTGATTCAGAGGCTTGAAGAGCCACAGGCAAGGATGAGAGAAGAGAATATGCAAAGGATTGGGGAGGAGATGAGACAACTCATGCAAAAGCTGAAAGAAAAACAGTTCAGTCATAGTTTGCGGGCAGTTAGCACTGACCCCCCTCACCGTGACCATCATGATGAGTTTTGCCTTATGCCTTGAATCCTGATGTTTTCCCTGAGGTTCACAGGGAGACACCTGCTTTCTAAACTTACATGTTCATGATATACCTTTGTTGTAAACCTTTTGATGTCACTCATTCCTGGTGAGTCTATTATTACTTCTAGTTGAATGTTGTGTTTTTGACCCAATATGTAAGATTTTTGTTAGGGAAATTTTGCCTACTGCATGGAAAGATGCTCGTTATATATTGTGAAGCTAATAAAGCAGTTTAAAAAAAGCAACCTATGTATTTTATTATTGTATTTATATTTTATTTATTTATGTTTATATATTTAGTACATTAAGAGAAAAATGATGAAATTAAATATGTAAAAGGATTAATACAAGGACATATTTCTGTGAGATGAGTTGATGTGTTTTATATTTTCTGTAGTTTTAGAAGAAATGGAAACTATTTTTTTAAGTTTATTTATTCTGAAAGAGAGACAGAGAGAGCAAGGTGGAGGAGGAGGCAGAGAGGGAGGGAGAGAGAAAATCCCAAGCAGGCTCTGTGCTGTCAGCATGGAACCCAACACGGGGCTCAAACCTACCAACGCTGAGATTATGACCTGAGCCAAAATCAAGAGTCAGACACTCAACCGAGCCACCCAGGTGCCCCATAAATGGAAACTATTTTTAATGACCTTGTGAAAGCAGTAGGGTCCCTTAATAAATATTGCGTCATGAAATTTGGATATTTTAGCCAGATGAATAAATTTAGGAATTCTTTATAAATTGGGGACAATGTTTGCTTCACATGACTGTGAAACAAGATAAGGAGTGTGTATGAGCTGTGTTTACCTATTTTTGTCCTCATCCCCACCTATTAGGGAAGACCCCCTATCCCCAGATTTTCTGTTCAGTCACTTAGCAGAGTTTCCAATAGGTTTCACGAGTCTGGTATTCTTACTCTGCTAGTCAAGCTGAATTCTGCCTGACAAGAAGTAGGCCCTTAACAAAATACAATTAATAACGATTGAGTCAGGAGCTCTGAATTCTTGTCTCAGTTTAGTCCCTGAATAAAATAAACTTGAATATGTGGCTTCACTTATCTAGAAGGGATCACTTGCAATTCCTAAGGGAACAATAGATCCATTTAAGAATGTCTTGAAGTACTTGAAACTATCCTAATTTGTCATGGATGTGAAAATCATCTGAGGACTTTCTCAAAAATGTAGACTATTCGTCCTACCCTAAATCTACTGAATGGGGATCCAGAACATTAATTTCTAGGAAGGGTTCCTGGTGATTCTGATGCACATTAATGTCTAAAGGGCTACTGTGTGCATATATTTATTATGATCTTGATTCTTAAATAGGAACCGTAATGAAGAACATAAAAGTAAATATCTGAATTCAGTGGAGAGAAGTATTAAAATGCAAAGAGTGAGAAAATTAAAAAAAATTAAAAAGGCTTTAAGACTTACTACATAAAAATTGAAATTTAAAGTATGTACACTAAAAAGTTCATGGTGGTTCTCTTGTAGGGTATTGGGTGTTTTTTTTCTTTGTACTCAACTACATTTTTCTTAAAGAATATGGATTACTTGTGCAAAAAGAAATAAGTCAATAATAGATCCACATCCAATGAATTCTTCAGTGAGCTTATAAATGAAAGGCAATGTAGGCCCTTAAAATTATCAGTGACAGAACTTAAATAATACAGATTTCAAATTATCCTTGGATATAGTATTCATGCCCTGGTGTAATTGTCCCTGCTGCTGAGTGGGCAAAATCACTAGATCTTACTTCCTATCAATAGATTACAACAAAAGTGATGTGACACCATTTCTGTGACTGTGTTACAGAAGATTGTGGTTTTGGTTTTACCAGAAGACTTCCTCCTTGTCCTCCCTTCCCATTTGCTGCCTTTGAAACAAATTCCTATGTTAAAGAGGCTCATATGGCAAAGAATTGACAGTATTTCTCAGCCAACAACCAGTGAGGAACTGGGACCCTCCGTCCAATAACCTTTGAGGAAGTGAATCCTGCTAAACAACATAGGCAAGTTTGGAAGCAGATCCTTGCCCTCTCAAACCTTCAGATAAGACCCTGGCCCTGGCCAACACATTGATATTCACAGTTAGCTGTCCTCAGCCAGTAAAAGCCAGCTTCAAGCACACCACCAGTGCCTCAGAACCCTCCCTTATCAAGGTGATTAAAACAAGGACATTACCAGTCAAGGAACATGAAAGATGATAATGAGAAAAGGAAAAAGTCTTTTGTAAAGGAGATGAATGAGCATAAAAGAGAGAAAGATAAGAGACAAAGGCAGAGGCATATAAAGTCCTAGTATATGTAGTATTCTTATGACTAAAAGGGACCAGAGGACTCTGTGGATGGGGGGAAGGGAGATTGAGATTGATTGGTAGATTACCTAGACATGAATACTCCTAGGCAATTTAAAGGAATGTTTGTAGAAGGACAGACTTTGGAGTCAGGCAGACCTTAGTTCAAATACTGGCATCACTGTAACTTAAAATTGTTTTAATGTTTATTCATTTTTTTTGTTTGTGTTTTTTTTTTTATATATATGAAATTTATTGACAAATTGGTTTCCTACAGTGAGTATGCTAAGTGAAATTAGACAAAGACAAATATCATATGACCTCACTCATATGAGGACTTTAAGAGACAAAACAGATGAACATAAGGGAAGGGTAAAAAATAATATAAAAACAGAGGGTTACTGGAGGGGGTGTGGGGGGGGGATGGGCTAAGTGGGTAAGGGGCACTAAGGAATCTACCCCTGAAATCATTGTTGCACTATATGCCAACTAATTTGGATGTAAATTAAAAAAATAAAAAATAAGACAATAAAGCAATTTTAAATTAAAAAAAAAAAACAAAAAACAAATACTGGCATCATCGCTTATAAGATTTGTGACCTTAAATACAATTGCTCAACTTCCTTTAGTTTCATTTTTCTAATCTGTAAAATATAGAAAATGTTCACCAAGATGCCAGTCATATATTAAGCTCTCAGTAAATGTTAGCTGTTAATGTTATAAAGCACATTAGGTGAAAATAAAAGCTTTAGTTCAGTAAGAATGAGTAGCCTAATATTTTAAAGTTAATAAAATTAGCAGATTTTTGAAAGTATATACTGATCCCAGAAGTCAAAATTTGGTATAAAAGGGATTATATTTGGTAAAAACATAGTTTGTCCTGTACAATGCTGTACAATTTTTGAATCCTTGTCAACATTTAATAATTGAGAAATTGCACAGGAAAATCCAGATTCTAGGTTTCCACGAAAACTCAGGTCTGTCAACTCTGGGCCTGCATTCCCACATTGCACCGACTGGAGGGAGCTTACCAATGGCTTCAATCCTTTAGAAAGACACGTGTTTCAGTTTTATTTTTGTACCCAGCTTTTTTTAGATTATCTAGTTATCTCTCTGGCACTTCAATTTATACTCCCTAATTCATATCAACTGCATCTCAAAAGGAATTTGAAGGAACAGTTCAGTAAATAATTGGGGTTTGGTCCAATTTGGGACTCAAGACATTTTTATGTTTCAAATATGCAGTGTACAATATGGTAACAATGGTATGCATGTGGTTATTAAAAACTTGAAATATGACTAATGCATATGAGATATGCAAAAGTGTAAAGCATACACAAGATTTTTTTTTAAGTTTATTTTTGAGAGAGAGAGAGTGAACAGGGGAGGAGCAGAGAGGATCTGAAGTGGGCTCTATGCTGACAGCAGGGAGACTGATGTGAGGTTCACAGGCTCAATTCAAGAACCATAAGATCACAATCTGAGCCAAAGTCAGAACCACTCAGACTACTGAGCCACCTAGGTGCCCCAAGCATACACCAGATTTTAGATCCACAGTACCAAAAAAGAATGTAAAATATCTTAAAAAGTTTTATACTGATGACATGTTGAAATGATAGCATTTGGCTATAAGGTGTTAAATAAAATATAATGTTAAAATTAATGTTACTAGTTACTTTTTTACTTTTAAAGAATAGGTTCACTAGAAAAACTAAAATTAGATATATGGCTCACATTATATTTCTGTTGAACTGCACCATTCCAAATCATTTTAAGATATACCACGTTTTTATAATTAAAAAGTATTATTTAAAAATTTCTGATAATAAAGATAAGATGATACACATTCATTTTAGAAAGCCCAAAGGAAGATAAAGAAGAAAATTATTAAACCTAGTAAACATTGTTAAATATTTTAGTTTCTACACAAAACGTCCACAAATGGAATCTTGTTCTATAAAAATTGGATCATACTGTATATTCTATTTGTATGCTTCTTTTTCACTTAACATTTTAAGATAACCCTTTTCCATTATCTTTAATAATTATTTGAGACAAAGCTGTTATTTACATAAATTAAAAAATAATATAATAACAAAACTGGAAGAAAATATAGATTATTTAATTGAAGCACATTATAAAGACATTTCTCAACATATAATTTAAGGCAGAATTATGCAGAAAATAACTTATTACATAAAAAATAAACTTTTATTTGATATAAGTGTAATTTAAAAAGGCAAATGAAATATTAGAAAAATAATATATAAGAAAGACAAAAAAGTTACTATCATAACTGAATGGTGAATTGGTTTAAATCAATCAGAAAAAGGGAAAACAAATATCATAATGGAAAAAAGTTAAAGTTAAACAATTTTACAATTGACTGATAGATATATGGAAAAAATTGTGTATCATTTGTAATCAAGGGTATATGAAAATGAGAATAAGAAAACATTTTCAAGTAACAAATTGGTAAATAATTTTAATAATAGCAACCAACATTTATTGATCATTATAATCTAAATATTTTGCATACCTTATTCAATTTCCCTAACCACATAAGTTGCATGAGGAAACTATTGTTAGGCCTATTTTATAGTTACAGAGAATGAACCACACACCCAAAGCCACATGACTGTTAAGTTGTGGAGCTGGAATTTGAACACAGACAGTGTGACGTTTGAATCCACACCATTATTAGTGATTTATACCTAGAGGTGAAGGGTTCTTTCATACAGTGAAAACACAAAGGAGCATGGGCACTTACATACAGGGCTGGTAAGAATGAGAATTGGTTCAACTTTTCTGAAAGATACTTTGAAAATATGTATCAAAAGTCTTTAAACAATTCTATAGTCTTGAACCAGAAATTCTATGCTTATGACTACACTCCAGGTGAGAAATCATACAAATGATCTGTACCAGATCTGTGAAAACAACCAACTAGGAAAGTATGAAAATAGAGATGGCCTGCATTGAACAATGCAGGCGTTAGGGGCACTCACACCCCACATAGTCAAAAATCCACATATGACTTTTGACTCCCCAAGACCTAATTACTAATAACCTACTGTTGACTGTAACCCTTACCAAAAACATAAAGTCAATTAACACATATTCTGTATGTTATATAGATATATAACAATATACATTAGTCTATAATATATATTTTATATTATTCTTACAATAAAGTAAGCTAAAGAAAAGAAAATGTTATTAAGAAAATCATATAGAATAGAAAAGTATATTTACAGTACTGTACTACAAAATATTCATCTAGAAGTGGACCCACACAGTTCAAATCCATGTTGTTCAAAGGTCAACAGTATATGCAGTAGCAGGATATCTATTTTAGCATTTTTGGAAAACCAAAAAACTAGATATGACTTTAATACCTATAAATAAAGGAAAGATAAATACATAAGATGCAGTAATACTTTGGAAGGCTGTATAGTCATTATAAATAATGGAGTTATTTCAGTTATATTGGGCAGGGAATTTCAGCTGTATGTAAATAATAATTGACTGAAAAATGGCTTAAATATTAAGGAAGTTTATGATTTCACATAGCAGAAAGAGCAGGAGTAGGTAAGACAGGCTTCAGGGCTGACTGATTCAGGATGTTACCAAGGACCCAGGTTCCTTCCATCTCTGGTCCACTTCTACCATGTCTAGTGTCAGCTTCATCCTAAGGCTGGTGGTTACACCTTATACAACGGGATGGCTGCTTGTGGTGACTGAGGATACATTCTTTTCTGTTTTTGTCCCTCAGGACAGAAGGGAAAACCTCTCTCTCAACCATGGACAATATCTTCAATCTGACTGGGTCATTTTAAGATCATTGGCCATCCTCAACTAGTAACAATCCTCAGAGAAATTCCAAGTCCTGACAGGTTCAGAATAATTAGGCCTGCCTCCTGAAGTTACCAGTAAGGAGAGGTGGGGTGGAAATCTAGATGTTTGGAGTTCTGTTAAGGAAGGAAAGGAGAAGTTGATGTTGAGTAAGCATACACTACACTGGGAACTTCACAAATAGGAATGGCCTCTACTAGGCCCTCAGTGGGATATCAACAGCAGGATGACATATTGAATAACCTTTGAAAGGACAGGAGACAGAGCATAAAAAGCTAAAGTAGTCCAGAAAATGCCAACGTTCAAAGGGAAGAGAAAGAATTGAGAATGAGAATAAGAGCAAGAATAATGAAAATGATTAAGCAGAAGCTCCCCAACTGATAGAAATCAGGGATTCTTGGAACCCTGGGATTAAAAATCAAAACAAGGGGAAGTTTCTCCAGAGTACCAAGTCTAGTAAGACCATTAAGTAGGGTTAAGTGGAAGTCATGTGGGTCTGTGCCTACAGAAACCCAAGAAACAGTCAGTGAGGAACAGAACCACATGGAGAGAATTACAAGAAAAAATATATTTTTTTTTTACAAAATTTCCACTGTTCTCACATTTGTAACACCTCCCTTCCCAGATTCTTTCCCCAATTAATGAACCAGTGCCAGATGTGTTGGGCACATCCCTTCCTCCAAACATAGGTAGAAAGTCAGCCTTGTATGTTATTGAATAGCATTTCTGAAAAGCAGACACTTGAGTTGTTTAAGCTTTGAATCTTATTGGGGTTTGTGGAGACTTCCACATTTTTTGCTCACTTGGCATGCTTATCACCTCTACCCCAGCAAAGCTACTTATTCTCCCTCACCAGCCCTTTCAAGAACTTCTCCTCACCCTGCCCACATTTCAAGGCTCAACCTAGGTTGTTCTTCCTCATGAAGCCGACAGAACCTTGTGGTTTTTAAATTTCTTTTCCCCCAGAAGTTGGCATGTGCAATAATGGACTTATCCAGGCACATCATGCTCTGCTTCCCTCATGATGTCTTGGATTGTTTTATAACTGTTTTGTATCTTTTACAGATTCTCTGAGTCATCAGTGAATTGATCTTCTTGTTTCTCCTCTTACCCTTCTTCAATCCAGTCTCTACATGGAAATCCAAGTAATATTTTATTATTTCATTTCATTTCATTTCATTTTCCAAGTAATATTATAAAGAAGGATTAGAACATGTTCTTCCCTTCAATTATGTCACTTAATGCCTCCATTGAATTTAAATACTTAAAACCAAATCAAAACTAATCTTTTTTTTTTTTAATTTTTTTTTTCAACGTTTATTTATTTTTGGGACAGAGAGAGACAGAGCATGAACGGGGGAGGGGCAGAGAGAGAGGGAGACACAGAATCGGAAACAGGCTCCAGGCTCTGAGCCATCAGCCCAGAGCCTGACGTGGGGCTCGAACTCACAGACCGCGAGATCGTGACCTGGCTGAAGTCGGACGCTTAACCGACTGCGCCACCCAGGCGCCCCAAAACTAATCTTTACCATGGCCTTCAGGCTCTGCAAAACCCAGCTCCTGGCCACTTCTCCCAATCAGCAGGGCTACTCTCCTCCTTTTTTGATAAGGTCCAGCCACACAGGCCTCCTTTGGTTCTAAATGGGCCAAGGACTTCCCTGCCATAGAGCTTGTGCACATGCTGTTATTCCTTCTGGAAGGCTAACTACTTCTCCCTGGCTAACTCTTATTTACCCTTTAGTACACAATATCATGGCTTCTGAGAGTACCTCTCTCATTCCCTGGTCTAGCCCCTCATGTTATCACCCAAAGAACCTTGTTCTCTACCACAATTTGAGATTATGTTTTTATAATGTTTCTTTCCTTTGACTAAACTTTACATTTCATCCTCAGAAGGACCTTGTCTACCTTATTCACCAGCACATATCCAGCATCTACTCCAGTGCCTGACACATGGTAGGTACCAAGAGACAGTAGGTTGAACTTAAATTGCCATTTTTAAGGCTAAAACCAGGCATATATCAGCAAACTCATAAAGCTCAACCTAATACTTTTTGAACAAATAAAAAATGAGGAAGGTGAATTATTGAGAAAAGAGAATAAGAAAATAGCTTGGGGAATGTGTTTTACTCCCACTTTACTATCTAACCTGTTTTAGGGTAGACTCAGGAATCTGGTTGAGTTGCTGACCCTGATACTTTCCCCTAAAGAAAGGAACACCTCTAATCCTTGTAATGAGTGTCTTTTCAGTGAATTCTTCAAAGTCCATGCCTTTCACCCATAGACCCTTGTGTCTATCGCCTCCCATGAGCTTTCATGTTTTATTCCCTTTTCACAATTAACTTTGACAACTAATTCATCAAGGGCATAGGGACTTCTACATGATGTGTCTTACTCCACTTCTGTGCTGGTAAGTTACCAAATTTTCTTTGCCAGATCACAGTAGTATGGAATATCTTTGAGGTGTTGGAGGCAGAACAGACCTAAGGGATTTCAGGGGTGCTTCCACTTCACACTCTCATTTTCCCTTCTCTCTCTTATCCAGGGGAGAGCAAGTACAGCAATGGTGTGACCCTTGACTCATCAACAGTGTGACAGAGAGGAGGAGGGTCACAGAATATACAGGGGGAAGCAGAAGCTGAACAAAGTTTGAAAATTACAGTCTTGAGCCAAAAATATCAGGTTTTATAATAATTTCCTGGATATATCAAAAATAAAGAACTCAGTTCCAAGATCTAATGCTGGGGTATTGATTTGGACTACCACTATTTGATACAGAGTAGGTGCTGCATAAATACACAATGAATAGATGAATAGTTGTTTTAGGATACATCACTGAATGAAAATCATTAAAGTATAACATCCTACAGGTTTTTTTTCCATCTGTGTGCATATATTTCAAACAGAAGTAGGTTCATTTGGTATATACTGTGTCAAAATCTCCCATTATGAAAAACAGCAGATTATTTTGTTGTTGATGATGTTGACTTTTGTCTTTCCAGGTTAAAGGTACACATTTCAACTTCTGGTTTCCAGTTCTGTATGTAGGGAGCTTTGAAGTCATCACTTCCATTCTCACAGCAACAAAAAGCTGACAAACCAAAAATCAGCAATTCTTAGACCATTGGACAATTGAAGCCACAAATCATACTACTGACCTTACCAACTGGAGAGATAGACAGATGTATATAGGGAACCACAGGTTATTGGAGCAGAAATTCTGGAGCAGATCAATGTTGAAGCCAGAACCATGGTAGGGAAATAAACTATAATTGATGAATTGTTAGAGGCTTATTGTTGATAAGCTTAAGAATTAAAAACTCTAGGTGGATCCAATATTAAGAGGCACTCCATGTTTTCATGCGTTTTACTTCCAAGAGCCCTACAAGCCACTCACAATGAAGATCAGAGAAAAAATATCTTCCTGTTTCCAGCAAGAGGGTAATATAGCCATTTAAAAATACACCCGAAGAATTCTGTTCTTTTTAAAAAGAGCTGCCTTCAAATAAACTTAACCAAAATGAGTAAAATAAAATACTCAACCCCAGCTACTCTAGACTTCCATGTGGGGGAAGGGAAATTCTCAACTTCAGTTGTCTCCAGGTTACCAGGTAGATAAATGAAAATATCCATCTCTAGTCTTCCGGACTCACCTAATTGTTGGGGAGATCTGAGAACCACTTTTGAAGGTCACAGCCCATTTCACAAGCTCACTAAAAGACTGAAACTTAATCATAGGATAATAGAAACTTCACTTCCCCCCACATTTTACCACTACATCAATAAGCCTCTTGTAAAATAACAGGGACATATAATGGAGAAAAAATGCAATTATCAAAACCTACTAAAAAGAAGTCTCTAGGAAAATCCAAAGTTGACAGTAAAGGCAAAACAAGGACACCAGAGGAAATTTTGGTCCGTGATACCTACAGCTAAAGTAGTAAATACAGACTAACTTCTAGTCAGGTAAACATAAATCTCACACTAAAGACCTAAGTATGTCAATTCTTATTACTCAGTACATTATGTATGGCTTTTAACAAAAAAGTACAAGGCATACCAAAAGACAATTTTTTTCAAAGAAAGAAAGGACCATACTCTGGCAGAAATTTTAAAATAACAAACCAGGAATTTATGCTGAGGGTTCTAACAGAAAAAGTGGACAACATGCAAGAAAAAGTAGGTATTGTAAGCATAAATATGGAAAGAATCAAAAGAAAATACTAGAAGTTAAGAACATTTAGGAATTTAATGTTCTTTAACAACATTAAGAAAGTTAAATGGAGACTGTCTTTTGACAGGTTCATCAACAGATATGACATGAATGAAAAAAAAATAGCTAGTTTAAAAATATGTCAATAGAAACTTCCCAAACTAAAATGAAAAACAAAAAGAATGAAAATTACAGATAGAAAAAACTATCTAATAATAGTGGGATAATTACAAAAGTTTAACATATATATGATAGGAATACCAGAATTAAAAGAAAAAAAGGAGGGACACTGGGTGGCTCAGTCGGTTAAGTGTCCAACTCTGGCTCAGGTCATAATCTTGTGGTTCATGAGTTCAAGCCCCTCATTGGTCTGGGTGCTGACAGCTCAGAGCCTGAAGCCTACTTCAGATTCTGTGGCTCCCTCTCTCTATTTCCCTTCCCCGCTTGCACTCCATCTCTCTCTCTCTCTCTCTCTCTCTCTCTCTCTCTCTTTCATTCTCTCAAAAATAAATAAAAATATTTATAAAACAATAAAAGAGAAAAAGAATTTTCCAAAAGTAGTGACAGACACTATATAACAGATAAAGAAAGCTCAAGGATACCAAACAATATAAATACACACACACACAAATAAATGTATACCAAGGCATGCAATATTCAAACTACAGGAAATCAAAGACAAAGAGAAAGATCTTGAAAAGCCAAAGAAGGGGAAAAACATCTCACCATATAGAATAGCAAGGATAAAAATTACCTGGGACTTCTCTTCAAAAACCATTCAAGCAAAAAGAGAGAGAAATAAGTTATTTGAAGTGTTTAAAGGAAAACTTACTTGTCTAAAATTCTTTACCCAAAGAAATTACCCTTCAAAAGTGAGAGAGAGAGAAACCTGGGTGGCTCAGTCAGTTAAGCATCCAACTCTTGATTTTGGCTCAAGTCATAATCTTGTGATTCATGAGACTGAGCCCCACGTTGGTGTCTGTGATGACAGTGCAGAACCTGCTTGGGATTCTCCCTCTCCCCCTTTCTCTGTCCCTCCCCTACTCTCTCTCTCTCTCTCTCCAAAATAAATAAATATATTTTTTTAAATGAAGGAGAGATAAAGACTTTTCCAGACACAAACAGTGAGTTTCATTGTTTTATGTTAGATACAGGAATTCAAGGATGGTTCAACATGTGCCATTAATCAATGTAATGCACCATATTAACAGAATGAATGAAGGAAGAAAACCACATGACAATTACAATTGATAAGAGAAAAGCATTTGACAAAATTCAATACCCTTTCATGATAAAAAAAAATTCAATAGACTAAGAATAGAAGAAACCCACCTTAACACAATAAAAACCATACATGAAAAACTCACAGTGATTATCATGCTTAATGGTGAAAGACTGAAAGCTTTCCCTATAATATTAGGAAGAAGGCAAGGATGTCTATTTTCATCATTTTTATTCAACATATTACTGGAAGTTCTAGCCAGAGCAATTAGGCAAGAAAAAAAAAAAGACATCCAAATTGGAAAGGAAGAAGTAAAATTATCTGTCTTTGTAGATATCATATTATATGTAGAAAACCCTAAATATCCCTCCTCAAAAAAACTATTAGAACCAATAAACAAATTAAGCAAATTATAAGGATACAAAGTTGATGTGCAAAAATCAATTGTGTTTCTGCACTCTAACAATATAATATGAAAAGGAAATTATGTGAACAATTCTGCTTACAACTTAGCCAAGTCATTCATGAGTCTTTTGAGACTTGTACAATGAAAACTACAAAACAGTGCTGAAAAAATTGAAGAAGATGTAAGTAAATGGAAACACACTTGATGTTCATGGATTTGAAGACATAAACCTGTTCAAATATCAATATTTCCAAAGCAATCTACAGATTCAATGCAATCCCCATTAAAAACCAATTACTTTTTTTTTCAGGTACAAAAAAATTTTAAAATTCATATGGAATCTCAAGGGACCCTTAATGGCCCCAAACAACCATGAAATAGAAGAAAAATATGCGGTACCCTCACTGCTTAATTTGAAAACTTACTACAAAGCTGCAGTCAGTAATCAAAGAATTTGGTATTGGCATGAAAACATACATACACCAAAGGAATGGAATAGAGTGTCCAGAAATAAGCCTTAACATACATAGTCAAATAATTTACAAAAATAAGAAGTACATAGGTGGTTCAGTTAAGTGTCTGACTTTTGATTTTGGCTCAGGTCATAATCTTATGGTTTGTGAGATCAGCCCTGCATTGGGCTCTATGCTGACAGCATGGAGACTGCTTGGGATTCTCTCTTTCCTCTCTCTCTGCCCCTCCCCCTCACTTGCATGCTCTTTCACAAAAATAAATAAACATTAATTTTTTTTAAAGTAATCCCTACATCCACTATGGGGCTCAAACTCACAACCTTGACATCAAGAGTCAAATATTCTATCAACTGAGCCAACCAGGTGCCTCTATGGTCAAATGATTTTTGACAGAGTTAACAAGACCATTTAATGGTGAAAGGAGAGTATCTTCAACAAATGGTGCTGAAAAACTGGTATCCATATGAGAATGAATGAAGTTGAACCTTTACCTAACAATATGTATATATATAAATTAACTCAAAATGGATCAAAATCTTAAATGTGATTTCTAAAACACTAAAGATCTGAAAAGAAAACAAAAGCTTCACAACATTGGATTTGGTAATGGTTTCTTGGATATGACACCAAGGACACAAGTAAAAAGCATTAGAAAAATTGTACTTCATAAACATTTTCTAAATTTGTGCATCAAAAGACACTATAAGCAAGGTAAAAAGCAATACACAGTATGAGAGAAAATATTTTCAAATCATATGTTTAATAAAGGATTACTATCCAGATTATATAGAGGACTCCTAAAATTCAAAAACAAAAAGCAAGCAACTTAATTCAAAATTCAGTGAATAGACATTTCTCCAAAGATATACAGATGGCCAATAAGCACATACAAAAATCTTAACATCACTAATCACTAGGGAAGTGCAAAGTGAAAGTATATGGGATACCACCTCTTAACTTTTAGGATTGCTACCATCTGAAAAACAAAACAAAACAACACAAATTGGTGAGGTTGTGTACCCTTGTGCACTGTTGATGGAAATCTCAAATAGTACAGCCTCTGTGGAAAACAGTATGGTGGTTCCACAAAAATTTTAAAGTAGCATTACCATACTATTCATCAATTACATTTCTGGACATATAACCAAAAGAATATACAGCAAGATCTCTTAAGAGATATTTGTACACCCATGTTTATAGCAGCATTATTCATGATAGCTAAAATGTGGAACAAACTAAATGTTCATTGACAAATGAATGGATAAGCAAAATGTGGTATATACATACAACGGAATATTATTCAGCCTTAAAAAGGAAGGAAATTCTGACATATGCTACAGTATAGATGAACCTTGAGGACATTACGCTAAGTGAAATAGTCACAAGATATAAATACTGTATGAGTCCACTTACATGAAGCACTTAAGGTAGTCAAAATTATAGAGACAGCAAGTATAATGGTGGTTGCCAGGGGCCGGTGTGAGGAGAAAATGAGAAGTTATTATTTAATGGGGATAAAGTTTCAGTTATATAAGAAGAAAAAAATTATGGACATAGATGGTTGTAATGGTTGTATGACATTATGAATGTACTTAATATCACTGAACTACCCCAAAAAATTATTGTTTCCTTTTTTTTCTGTACCTCTTCTAAATAGAGTCATTACACTCAGGAGCAGGAATAGAACAGGTTTTACACTGTCTTTACACTTTAGTTTAAAGTCACCTAGTAAAATGACAGGACAGAGGAAGTCACCTCAAAAGGAACAACAGGAAGAAGTAATAGCCAGGAATTTAATCAATACAGATATAAGATGTCTGAACTGGAATTTAAAACAGTTATAAAGATACTAGCTGGGGGGTGTCTGGGTGGCTCAGTTGGTTATATTTTCAACTTCGGCTCAAGTCATGATCTTGCAGTTTGTGAGTTCAAGTCTGGCATGGGGCTCTGTGCTGACAGATCAGAGCCTGGAGCCTGCTTCAGATTATGTGTCTCCCACTCTTTCTGCCCTTTCCCTACTCGTGCTGTCTCTCTCTCTCTCTCAAAAATAAATAAACATTAAAAATAATTTTTAAAAAATATACTAGATGGACTTGAGAAAAGTACAGAAGACACTAGAGTATCCCTTACTGCAGCGATACCACCTCACACTTGTCAGAATGGTTAAAGTTAACAACACGGGAAACAACAGATGTTGATGATGATTCTGAGAAAAGGGAAACTTTTAAACTGCTGGTGGGAAGGCAAACTGTGGCAGTCACTCTGGAAAACAATATTGAGTCTCCTCAAAAAGTTAAAAATACAATTACCCCATGACCCAGCAATTGTACTATGAAGTATTTAACCAAAAGGTACAAAATTACTGATTCAAAGGGGTACATGCACCCTGATGTTTTAACTCCATTATCAATAGCAAAATCATTGAAAGTGTCCAAATGTACATCGACTGTTGAATGGATGAAGATGTGGCATTTATATATATATATGGTATGTATGTATATATATGTATGTATATACATATTTGTATGTATACATATATGTATATACATATATGTATATATGTATGTATATGTATGTATATATATGGTGTGTATATATATACATATATACATATATATATGTATATATATATCAGAGGAGACAGAACTATTCTTCTGGAAACTGAGGACAGGTGTTGGTGGGGGGCATGCCTAAAAGGATGGAGACAAATGTACCTATCCCTGAAAATGCTAGCACCTTACCATCCTTTCACAGAAGATATAAGTGGAAGACAGTTGTGAGGGGCACCATTTGAAAGATCAGGGTACAGTCTGACAGCCCTGTGGCCCATGAATGATTGGCTTGGATGAAAGAAAAGGAAACTTCCTCAACCTGATAAATAAGATCTCACTTAATCTGCCCTCAGCTAGGTTACCATCCATTCCCCCTACCAATTCCCCCAAAGTGGAAAATTATCTGGCTCTTTCCCCAGCAGGAGGCCGGTCATGCAGTATTTAGAATTAAAAACCCAACTGGATCTTCAAAGTCCTGTCCCCAATATCAGACATAGTTTTTGGTCATCCCACTCCTAAAAGAATTTTAGTGCTGGAAATTAAGATAAAATGTTTTTACTTTTTTACATATGAAAAATGTAGTCAGATATAAATAATAAAATGCAAATAATTCCACTTCTGACTGATAACCATTGCAATATATACATGTCATTAATATTTCTGTGATTTTTGTTTTAAAAAATCTCCTACTATACAGGAGGTTTGTGAGCACTCATATATAGCATAATCATATATAATAATATAATACATAAACATATATAGTATATAAGCCTATGTTTTAACATATAGAGATACAGCTAACTACTTTCAATATTATATATGTATATATGATTTGCAATGAGAAAATGCCTCAAGAGTTATTATCATTATCTTTGATTATTATTCATTTGCATTATTTTTCCATATATGTGCATAGATGCACATATGTATGTATTACATATATGATAAAAATTAAATGGAACTATACTGAAGATGCTTTAGTATATAACTGCTCTTTTCTAAATATTTTACCAAAGAGGTCTTCACTCATATCAGATGACATCTTTATGACCCACAGAGTATACAAAGTTTCAAAGTACAAGGGATTAATGCCATGTAATTTATTTGCCACACCAGTCATAAAAAGAATTTTAGTAACCACTGAGAAGATAATATATTTACCCCTTTACATGTAGAAGGAGTCTTCTGGGTATGTTGGTAACATGTATATTTCAATCAAATATAAAGAAGAAAGTGCATATAATCAGGGATTCACACTAAACGCTGACATCTAGTATAATAAATAGTTGTAATATCAATATTTCTGCATTTCAGCTTTTTCATTGGCTTGAAAAAAATGTACCCTATGAGGTTTTTATAAGGATTTCATGAGTTTGCATAAGTGAGACACTTCAGAAATGTTCCTGGCATAAAGCAGGTGCTCAATCAATATTTGCACTACTAATCACTACATATTCTTCATATATGCATATAAATTCACACATATATAAACTGCATATAAATTTTTAGCCAAATTGTATCACGTTGCATATGCTGTGAGAAAAAAAATCCTACTTTATCCATATGGCTAGTTAGCAAGTAAAAATGCTGATCAAAATCATTATTCATTGGGAAAATCCAAACTAAAACTATAATGCTATGTCCTCTGCAATAGCTGAAATTAAAACTAAGTAACTAACTAACTAACCCAACTGTTGATGAAGATTTGGAGTAAGTGGAGATCTCTATACTGCTGATAGGGTATGAATTGATACAAGCACTTTGTAAAACACTATCTATTAAGGCTGAACTTACACACATCTGATAGCCTATCAACTACACTCATAGGCATATTCTCAATAATTAATAATATATGCACAAAAATGCTCATAGAAGCATCATTCATAATAATCCAAAGCTTAAAACAACCAAATGCCCATCAACAAGAATGGATAAATTAAGTATGGTGAAGTCAAAGAATGGAATACTGTAGAGTAATGAAAATAAACAAACTGTCACAAAATGTGATAATCTGAATAACTCCAACAAGCCTAAAGAAGTCAGACACAAAACAGTTCATACTGTATGATTTCCTTTTTTTAAAGATCAAAAACAGACAAACTAATCTATGACATTAGCAATCAGAATAGTACTGAACTTTGTTTTTTTAATTTTTTTCAGCTTTTTAAAAAATTTTATTTAATTTTTTTTTAATTTGCATCCAAGTTAGCATATAGTGCAACGATTATTTCAGGGGTAGATTCCTTAATTCCCCTTACCCATTTAGCCCATCCTCCCACCCACAATCCCTCCAATAATCCTGTTTGTTCTCCATAGTTAAGAGTCTCTTACGTTTTGTCCCCCTCCCTGTTTTTATATTATTATTCCCTCCCTTCCCTTATGTTCATCTGTTCTCTGTCTTAAAGTCCTCATATGAGTGAAGTCATATGATATTTTTCTTTCTCTGATTGATTTTGCTTAGCATAATACCCTCTAGTTCCATATACATAGTTGCAAATGGCAAGATGTCATTCTTTTTGGATTGCTGAGTAAATACTCCATTGTGTATATATACCACATCTTCTTTATCCATTCATCCATAGATGGACACTTGGGCTCTTTCCATACTTTGGCTATTTTTGATAGTGCTGCTATAAACATTGGGGTGCATGTGCCCCTTCGAAAGAGCATACCTGTATCCCTTGGATCAACACCTAGTAGTGCAATTGCTGGGTCATAGGGTATTTCTTTTTTTAATTTTTTGGGGAACCTCCTTACTATTTTCCAGAGGGGCTGCACCAGTTTGCATTCCCACCAGCAGTGCCAAAGAGATCCTCTTTCTCCGCATCCTCGCCAACATCTGTTGTTGCCTGAGTTGTTAATGTTAGCCATTCTGACAGGTGTGAGGTGGTATCTCATTGTGGTTTTGATTTGTATTTCCCAGATGATGAGAGATGTTGAGCATTTTTGTCACGTGTCGGTTGGCCATCTTGATGTCTTCTTTGGAGAAGTGTCTATTCATATCTTTTGCCCATTTCTTCACTGGATTATTTGCTTTTTGGGTGTTGAGTTTGATAAGTTCTTTATAGATTTTGGATACTACCCCTTTATCTGATGTCATTTGCAAATATCTTCTCCAATTCCACCAGGTGCCTTTTAGTTTTGCTGATTGTTTCCTTCACTGTGCAGAAGCTTTTTATTTTGATGAGGTCCCAATAGTTCATTTTTGTTGAACAAAAATAGTTCATTTTGTTTCCCTTGCCTCTGGAGATGTGTTGAGTAAGAAGTTGCTGCGGCCAAGATCAAAGAGATTTTTGCCTGCTTTCTCCTCAAGGATTTTGATGGCTTCCTGTCTTACATTTAGGTCTTTCATCCATTTTGAGTTTATTGAGTAGTGAACTTTGCATAGAGGCAGTGTAGTAATGGCCTGGAGGAGAACATGGAAGAGCCCTCTGGGGTACTAATAAAGTTCTATATCTGGATTGGGATGGTGTTTATATTGTGGTGTTTATGAAAATTACTGCTATTTGAGTCAGACCCTGTACAGCCCTGATACCCCATGTTTCTGAGAGATTAAGGGTTTGGCTAAGCATTTTTATTTTACAGAGTGAGTGGAAACTTCCTAGTGTTAATGGTGTGCATCTTCAGCATACATCTGTGGATATTTCAGGTAAAACTTGTAGATACTCTCACATTTAGATCTTGAATTTGAAAGAGACAGTTAATCATCTCAAGACAAAAACTATAGGCATTGACTGTCCAGGCCTAATGGTGGTTAACAAGTTATCTTCGAGGAAACCAGCTCAGATCTTGACGTTTGTTCTCC
This sequence comes from Lynx canadensis, assembly GCF_007474595.2. Classification (NCBI taxonomy): domain Eukaryota; kingdom Metazoa; phylum Chordata; class Mammalia; order Carnivora; family Felidae; genus Lynx; species Lynx canadensis. Next base: position 81,208,706 of record NC_044321.2, on the reverse strand, counting down.
TTACCTATCCCCAACACCAAAATTAAACAACTAATGAGCAAACAAAAACACAGAGGTTCTGATGTTCAGTCAAGTTTGTAAACAATCAACCTACAAGGTATCATCCAGGGCACCTGGGTGGCTCAGTCAGTGAAGCGTCTGACTTTATCTTAGGTCATGATCTCACAGCTCATGAGTTAGAACCCCTCATCCAGCTCTGTGCTGGCAGCTCGGAGCCTGGAGCCTGTTTCAGATTCTCTCTCTCTCTCTCTCTCTCTCTCTCTCTCTCTCTCTCTGTCTCTGTCTCTCTCTTTCAAAAATAAATAAACATTAAAAAAATTTTTACAGGGTAGCATCCTGATTCTGTGGCCACAGTGTTTGAGGCTCTCAGAGACTTAGCTGGCCCTATCTACCCATAATTTCTCAATTTATCTATCAACGTACAATTAAGCAATACTGGATTATCTATGGTAACCACCAAATATACTTTTGAACATTCTCTAATCTGTACCATAGATCAGACCTGGAATGCCCCCTTGGAGACCTATCCAAGGTCTATTTGACTATTTATCCTTTCTCAGCTCAAATGGCTCCTCCTTCTTGAAGCTTCACTGACAATCCTGTCTTACCATTTGAAGGTACCACCCCATTCTCTGTTCACCCACCCACCCATATTGCCCTGATGCATTTGGTGCAAAGACTACCAGGAAAGAATGCTAAATATCAGAAGGTGGTAAATTTGGATAATGAGTATCTTGGTTTCTATAAAATTATTCCTTGTACTATATTGCACATGTTTGTCATACTGCATTTAAAAATAACTGTTAGTGAAAGTGTGGGCATTATTTATAATACACTGTGTGTGAGAATCTAAATTTCACAGTGTTTCTGGAGGGCAAGTGACAGTCACAGAGCTTCATGGAACTGATTTGATGATTGTGAAATTTGGTTAAGAATCCAAAACTTTCAGTAGTTTTCAGCAGGAGCTGTGTTGGCGCTTTGAGGGTGGAGCGATCTTCTGTGTAAGGCATCAACCACATTTGTCATTTAACAACTTTTGTTACACTAATACACTGGGATTTTATTCACCCTAAAAAGAATTAAATGTTTCTATATATGCATATAATTTATGCGTGATTCTGTGTGATGGAAGTTTAAATAAATCAATTTTTGCATTTTGTTTAAGACTTAGGGAAACTATCACACTCATGTTGGTTATGAAGTTGATTATGAAATGTTATGAAATGTTGATTAAGAACTTGCTGCAGCCGAGGTCAAAGAGGTTTTTTTTTTCCTGCTTAATTCTCTAGTATTTTGATGGCTTGCTGTTTTACGTTTAGGTCTTTCACCATTCTGAGTTTGTTTTTTTATGATGTTAAGAAAGTGGTCCAGGTTCATTCTTCTGCATCTCGCTGTCCAGTTTTCCCAACACCACTTGCTGAAGAGACTGTATTCCACTGGATATTCTTTTCAGCTTTACCAAAGATAAGTTGGCCATACATTTCTGGGTCTATTTCTGGGTTCTCTATTCTGTTCCATTGATCTAAGTGTCTGTCTTTATACCAGTACCACACTTGTCTTGATGATTACAGCTTTGTAATACATCTTGAAGTCCCGAAATGTGATGGCTTCAGCTTTGGTTTTCTTTTTCAGGATTGCTATGACTATTCAGGATCTCTTCTGGATTCATACAAATTTTAGGCTTTTTTGTTCTAGCTCTGTGAAGAATGCTGGTGTTATTTTGATAGGGTTGCAGTGAATATGTAAATTGTTTTGGGTAGTATCGACATTTTTTTAAGGTATACAATATTATCCTTTTTTATTTTATATTATTTTAATTTTAAATTTAATTTTTTTTATTTTTTAAAATTTATATCCAAATTAGTTAGCATGTAGTGGAACAATGATTTCAGGAGTAGATTCCTTAATACACCTTACCCATTTAGCCCATGCCCCCTCCCACAATGCCTCCAGTAATACTCACTTTTTTTCTCCATATTTATGAGTCTCTTCTGTTTTGTCCCCCTCCCTGTTTTTATATTATTTTTGTTTCTCTTCCCTTATGTTCATCTGTTTTGTCTCTTAAAGTCCTCATATGAGTGAAGTCAAATGATTTTTGTCTTTCTCTGATGGACTAATTTCACTTAGCATAATAACTTCCACTTCCATCCACGTAGTTGCAAATGGCAAGATTTCATTCTTTTTGATTGCCAAGTAATATTCCATTATATATATTTTCTTTATCCATTCATCCATCGAGGGATATTTGGGCTCTTTCCATACATTGGCTATTGTTGACAGCGCTGCTATAAATATTGGGGTGCATGTGTGCCTTTGAAACAGCACCTGTAACCCTTGGATAAATGCCTGGTAGTGCAATTGCTGGGTCATAAGGTAGTTCTATTTTTACTTTTTTGAGGAACCTCCATACTGTTTTCCAGAGTGGCTGCACCAGCTTGCACTGCCACCAAAAATACAAAACAGATCCCCTTATTCTCTGCATCCTCGCCAACATCTGTTGTTGCCTGAGTTGTTAAATGTTAGCCATTCTGACAATTGTGAGGAGGTATCTCATTGTGGTTTTCATTTGTATTTCCCTGATGATGAGTGATGTTAAGCATTTTTTCATGTGTTGGTTGGCCATCTGGATGTCTTCCTTGGAGAAGTGTCTCTTCATGTCTTTTACCCATTTCTTCCTCGGATTATTTGTTTTTGGGTGTTGAGTTAGATAAGTTCTTTATAGATTTTGGATACTAACCCTTTATTTGATATGCCATTTGCAAATATCTTCTCCCATTCTGTCGGTTGCCTTTTAGTTTTGCTGAGTGTGTCCTTCACTGTGCAGAAGCTTTTTATTTGATGAGGTCCCAGTAGTTCATTTTTGCTTTTGTTTTCCTTGCCTCCAGAGACGTGTTGAGTAAGAAGTTGCTGTGGACAAGATTAAAGAGGTTTTTGCCTGCTTTCTCCTCGAGAATTTTGATGGCTTCCTGTCTTACATTGAGGTCTTTCATCCATTTTGATTTTATTTCTGTGTATGGTACAAGAAAGTAGTCCAGGTTCATTCTTCTGCATTTCGCTGTCCAGTTTTCCCAGCACCACTTGCTGAAAAGCCTGTCTTTATTCCACTGGATATTCTTTCCTGCTTTGTCAAAGATTAGTTGGCATACATTTGTGGGTCAATTTCTGGGTTCTCTATTCTGTTCCACTGATCTGAGTGTCTGTTCTTGTGTCAGTACCATACTGTCTTCATGATTACAGCTTTGTAGTATAACTTGAAGTCTGGGATTGTGATGCCTACTACTTTGGTTTTCTTTTTCAAGATTGCTTTGGCTATTCGGGGTCTTTTCTTGTTCCATACAAATTTTAGGATTATTTGTTCTAGCTCTGTGAAGAATGCTGGTGTTACATTAATAGGGATTGCATTGAATATGTAGATTGCTTTGGGTAGTATTTACATTTTAACAATATTGTTCTTTCTATCCAGGAGCATGGAATCTTTCTCCATTTTTTGTGTCTTTTTTCAATTTCTTTCATAAGCTTTCTATACGTTTCAGTATATAGATTTTTCACCTCGTTGGCTAGGCTTATTCCTAGGTATCCTATGGTTTTCAGTGCAACTGTAAATGGGATCGATTCCTTGATTTCTGTTTTTGTCACTTCATTGTTGGTGTACAGGAATGCAACCGATTTCTGTGCATTGATTTTATATCCTACAACTTTGCTGAATTCATGAATCAATTCTAGAAGTTTTTGGTGGAATCTTTAGGGTTTTCCATATAAAGTACCATGTCATCTGCAAAGAGTGAAAGTTTGTCCACCTCCTGGTCGATTTGGATGCCTTTTATTTCTTTGTGTTGTCTGATTGCAGAGGCTAAGACTTCCAATACTATGTTGAATAACAGTGGTGAGAGTGGACATCCCTGTCTTGTTCCTGACCTTAGGGGGAAAGCACTCAGTTTTTCCCCATTGAGGATGATATTAGCGTTGTGTCATTCATATATAACTTTTACGATCTCGAGGTATGCCCTTTATATCCCTACTTTCTTGAGGGTTTTTCTTTTTTATCAAGAAAGAATGCTGTATTTTGTCAAATGTTTTCTCTGCATCTATTGAGAGGATCATATGGTTCTTGTCCTTTATTTTATTGATGTGATGAATCACGTTAGTTGTTTTGCAGATGTTGTACCAGCCCTGCATCCCAGGTATAAATCCCACTTGGTCGTGGTGAATAATGTTTTTAATGTATTGTTGGATCCAGTTGGCTAATACCTTGTTGAGGATTTTTGCATCCATATTCATCAGGGAAATTGATCTATAGTTCTCTTTTTTAGTGTGGTCTCTGTCTGGTTTTGGAATCAAGGTAATGCTGGCTTCATAGAAAGAGTTTGGAATTTTCCTTCCATTTCTATTTTTTTTTTTTTTTGGAACAGCTTCAAGAGAATAGGTGTTAACTCTTCCTTAAATGTTTGGTGGAATTCCCCTGGAAAGCCATCTGGCCCTGGAATCTTGTGTTTTGGGAGATTTTTGATTACTAATTTGATTTCTTTACTGGTTATGAGTCTGTTCAAATTTTCTATTTCTTCCTGTTTCAGTTTTGGCAGTGTATATGTTTCTAGGAATTTGTCTCTTTCTTCCAGGTTGCCCATTTTATTGCCATATAATTGCTCATAATATTCTCTTATTATTGTTTTTCTTTCTGCTGTGTTGGTTGTGATCTCTCATCTTTCATTCTTGATTTTATTTATTTGGGCCCTTTCCTTTTTATTTTTGATCAAACTGGCTAGTGGTTTATCAATTTTGTTAATTCTTTCAAAGAACCAGCTTCTGGTTTCATTGATCTGTTCTACTGTGTTTTTTGTTTGTTTGTTTGTTTGTTTGTTTGTTTTTTGGTTTCGATAGCATTAATTTCTGCTCTAATCTTTATTATTTCCTGTCTTCTGCTGGTTTGGGGTTTTATTTGCTTTTCTTTTTCCAGCTCCTTAAGGCACAAGGTTAGGTTGTCTATCTGAGATCTTTCTTCCTTCTTTAGGAAAGGCTGGATTGCTATATACTTTCCTCTTATGACCACCTTTGCTGCATCCCAGAGGTTTGGGGTTGTGGTGTTATCATTTTTATTGACTTCCATATACTTTTTAATTTCCTCTTTAACTGCTTCATTAGCCCATTCATTCTTTAGTAGGATGTTCTTCAGTCTCCAAGCAATTGTTACCTTTCCAAATTTTTTATTGTGGTCGATTTCGAGTTTCATAGCATTGTGGTCTGAAAATATGCATGGTATGATCTCGATCTTTTTGTAGTTACTTACGGCTGATTTGCGTCCCAGTATATGATCTATTCTGGAGAATGTTCCATGTGAACTTCGGAAGAATGTATATTCTGCTGCTTTAGGATGAAATGTTGAATATGCCTGTTAAATCCATCTGGTCCAGTGTGTCATTCAAAGCCATTGTTTCCTTGTTGATTTTTCTATTAGATGATCTTTCCATTGCTGTGAGTGGGGTGTTGATGTCTCCTACTATTATGATATTACTAGCGATGAGTTTCTTGATGTTTGTGATTAATTGATTTATATATTTGGGTGCTTCCACATTTGGCACATACATGTTTATAACTGTTAGGCCTTCTTGGCCTATGGACCCCTTGATTATGATATACTTCCCTTCTGTATCCTTGTTAGCGTCTTTATTTTAAAGTCCAGATTGTCTGATATAAGTATGGCTACTCCAGCTTTCTTCTGTTGACCATTAGCATGATAGATGGTTCTCCATCCCCTTATTTTCAATCTGAAGGAGTCTTTAGGTCTAAAGTGGGTCTCCTGTAAACAGCATACACATGGACCTTGCTTTCTTATCCATTCTGTTACCCTATGTCTTTTGATTGGATCATTGAGTCCATTGACATTTAGAGTGAGTACTGAAAGATATGAATTTATTGCCATTATGATGCTTGTAGAGTTGGAGTTTCTGGTGATGTTCTCTGGTCCTTTCTAATCTTTAGTTGTTTTTGGTATATATATATACATATTTCCATCTTTTCTCCCCTCAGAAAGTCCCCCTTAAAATTTCTTGCATGGCTGTTTTAGTGGTCACAAACTCCTTTAAGTTTTGTTTGGGGAACTTTTTTCTCTCCTTATATTTTGAATGACAGCCTTGCTGGTTAAAGAATTCTTGGCTGCATATCTTTCTGAGTCAACACACTGAATATATCATGCCACTCCATTCTGGCCTGCCAAATTTCTGTGAATAAATCTGCTGCAAACCTGATATGTCTTCCCTTGTAGGTTAGGGACTTTTTTTCCCCTTGCTTTCATAATATTCTTCTTGCCTGAGTATTTTGTGAATTTGACTATGATATGCCTTGTTGATGGTCGGTTTTTGTTGAATATAATGGGGGTCCTCTGTGCTTTCTGGATTTTGATGTCTGTGTCTTTCCCCAGGTTAGGAGAGTTTTCCACTATGATTTTTTCACATAACCCTTCTACCCCTATTTCTCTCTCTTCCTCTTCTGGGATGCCTATCATTATGATGTTCCTTTTGAATGAGTCACTGATTTCTCAAATTCTTTAATTGTGCTCTTTTGCCTTAATCTCCCTCTTTTTTTCTGCTTCGTTATTCTCTATAACTTTGTTATCTATATCGCTGATTCTCTGTCCTGCCACGTCCATCCTTGCCGCTGCTGCATCCATCAGTGATTACAGCTCAGTTATAGAATTTTTAAATTCATTCTGGCTATTTTTTACTTCTTTTATCTCTGCCGAAAGGGATTCTAATCTATTTTCGATTCCAGCTAGTATTCTTATTATCATGATTCTAAATTCTGGTTCAGACATCTTCCGTGTATCTATGTTGGCAAAAGCCCTGGAAGTTGTTTCCTCATGCTCTTTCTTTTGGGGTGAATTCCTTTGTTTTGTCATTTTGAAGGGGAAAAAGGAATTAATGAGGTAGAAATATTGAAAGTAAAAAAATTAAAGTTAAAAAAATTAAAATTAAAACATTAAACACACACACACACACACACCAATCGAATAAATGATGCTATATCCTAGGTGTGTTTTGGTATGAGTGTTGAAAGTGGTTTGACAGATTATCAGGAAAAAAAAGGGGGGGAAGGAAAAAAAAGAAAATCGTTTGAGAATTTGAAAAAGTGAATACACTGAGTGGACCAAAATGAGATGATAGAAGTAAAATATAATTTAAAATAAATACACAAAAGTAAAAAATATAGTAGTAAAAAATTTAAAGAAAAATATTTTTAATAAAAATTAAAAATATATTTTTTATTTTTCTATATTCAAGAAAAAGAAAAGTAATGAAAAAGAGAACAAAGATAAAAAAGAAAATAGAAAAAATGTTTGAAAATTTGAAAAAGTGAATACACTGTAGTAGACTAAAATAAAATGATAGGGACCTTGACTGGGAAGAAGTCGGCATAGGAGGACGCTGGGCTCACCGCATCCTGCTGATTACTTAGATTCCACTCACACCTGCCTAAATAACCCAGAAAATAGCCAGAAGACTAGCAGAATGGATTCTCCAGAGCCAAGTGTAAGCAAGAGGTCCATGGAAGAGGGTAGGAAGGGCGGAGAGGCAGTGCACACTACACGGACTGATGGGAGGGAGCCAGGGCGGAGGGGCAGCCTGCCGGCAAATCAGAGACCCCAAGTCTGGCTTGCAAAGGTGGAGGGGCTGGATGGAGTGTGTTCTGACAGCAAGCAGGACTTAACATCTGGAAGGTTATAAGTTAACAGCTCTGTATGGAGAGTGGGAGGGCTGGAGGACAACGTGAGGGAGAGTTGTTGAGCCCTGGACTATACAGCACAGCTTGGTGGGGAACTAAGGCGCTCGCCAGCGCCATCTCCCTCGCCCATCCCCAAGCCAAAATCTCAAAGGGAACCAGTTCCTGCCAGGGAACTTGCTTGCACCGCGCAAACACTGAACGCTGTGCTTCTGTGGATCCATCCCTCCAGTGGGTCTGACTCACTCCTGGTGCTGCAGGGCGCCTCCTGAAACAGACCTCCGAAGGAAAAGTGAGCTGAGCCTGCCCCTCCCACCCCTGTGAAATTTGCCAGTCCACCCCTGCTAATACACCAGATCCCCAGCACGACAAGCCTGGCAGTGTGCAAGTAGCCCAGACAGACCATGCCACCCCACAGTGAATCCCGCCCCTAGGAGAAGGGAAGAGAAGGCACACACCAGTCTGACTGTGGCCCCAGCGGTGGGCTAGGGGAAGACATCAGGTCTGATTGCGGCCCCGCCCACCAACGCAAGTTATTCAAGACAGCACAGGGGAAGTGCCCAGCAGTTCTGCACCATGCCAGGGATTATCCAAAATGGCGAAACGGAAGAATTCCCCTAAAAAAAACCGCCAGAAAATAAAGACAGCTAATGAACTGATCCAAAACCATTGAAACAATGTAACAGAAAGTGAATTTAGAATAATAGTCATAAAATTAATCACTGGGCTTGAAAACAGTATAAAGGGCAGCAGAGAATCTATTGCTATAGAGATCATGGGACTAAGGAACAGTCAGGAGGAGCTAAAAAAGGCTATAAGCGAGCTGCAAAATAAAATGGAGACAACCGCAGCTTGAATTGAAGAGGCAGAGGAGAGAATAGGTCAACTAGAAGATAAAATTATGGAAAAAGAAGAAGCTGAGAAAAAGAGAGATAAAAAAAAAAGTCCAGGAGTATCAGGGGAAAATGAGAGAACAAAGTGATGCACTAAAGAGACATAATCTATGCATAATTGGTATTCCAGAGGAGAAAGAGAGAGGGAAAGGTGCTGAAGGTGTACTTGAAGAAATAATAGATGAGAACTTCCCAGATCTGGGGAAGGAAAAAGGCATTGAACTCCAAGAGGCACAGAGAACTCCCCTCAGACGTAACATGAATTGATCTTATGCACGACATATCATAGTGAAACTGGCAAAATACAAGGATAAAGAGAAAATTCTGAAAGCAGCTAGGGAGAAACATGCTCCAACATATAAAGGGAGACCTATAAGACTCGTGACCGATCTCTCTACTGAAACTTGGCAGGCCAGAAAGGCATGGCAGATCTTCAATGTGATAAACAGGAAAAACAAGCAGCCGAGAATCCTTTATCCAGTATATCTGTCATTTAGAATAGAAGGAGAGATAAAGGTCTTCACAAAAAAAAAAAAAAAAAAAAAAAAACTGAAGGAATTCGTCACCACTAAACCAGCCCTACAAGAGATCCTAAGGGGGGGTCCTGTGAAACAAAGTACCAGAGACATCGCTACAAACATGAAACCTACAGACATCACAATGACTCTAAACCCATATCTTTCTATAATAACACTGAACGTAAATAGACTAAATGCACCAACCAAAAGACACAGGGTATCAGAATGGATAAAACAACAAGACCCATCTATTTTCTGTCTACAAGAGACTCATTTTAGACCTGAGGACACCTTCAGATTGAAGGTGAAGGGATGGAGAACGATTTATCATGCCACTGGAAGTCAAAAGAAAGCTGGAGTAGCCATAATTATAGCAGACAGACTAGACTTTAAATTAAAGGCTGTAATAAGAGATAAAGAAGGGCATTATATAATAATTGCAGGGTCTCTCCATCAAGAAGAACTAACAATTATAAATGTCTATGTGCCAAATACGGGAGCCCCCAAATATATAAAACAATTACTCACAAACATAAGCAACCTTACTGATAAGAATGTGGTAATTGCAGGAGACTTCAACACCCCACTCATAGCAATGGATAGAGCATCTACACACACGGTCAATAAAGAAACAAGGGACCTGAATGATACATGGGATCAGAAGGACTTGACATATATATTTAGAACTCTGCATCCCAAAGCAACAGAATATACTTTCTCCTCAAGTGCACATGGAACATTCTTCTAGATAGATCACCTACTGGGTCACAAAACAGCCCTTCATAAATATACAAGAATTGAGATCATACCATGCATACTTTCAGACCACAGTGCTATGAAGCTTGAAATCAACCACAGGAAAAAGTCTGGAAAACCTCCAAAAGCATGGATGTTAAAGAACACTTTACTAAAGAATGAATGGGTCAACCAGGCAATTAGAGAAGAAATTAAAAAATATATGGAAACAAACGAAAATGAAAATAAAACAATCCAAATGCTTTGGGATGCAGCAAAGGCAGTCCTGAGAGGAAAATGCAATGCAATCCAGGCCTATCTCAAGAAACAACAAAAATCCCAAATAAAAAACTCTAACAGCAAACCTAAAGGAAATAGAAGCAGAGCAGCAAAGACACCCCAAACCCAGCAGAAGAAGAGAAATAATAAAGATCAGAGCAGAAATAAACAATAGAGAATCTAAAAAAAACTGTAGAGCAAATCAATGAAACCAAGAGTTGGTTTTTTGAAAAAATAAACAAACTTGACAAACTTCTAGCCAGGCTTCTCAAAAACAAAAGGGAGATGACCAACATAGATAAAATCATGAATGAAAATGGAATTATTACAACCAATCCCTTAGAAACACAAGAAATTATCAGGGAATACTATGAAAAATTATATCCCAACAAACTGGACAATCTGGAAGAAATGGAAAAATTCCTAAACATCCACACACTTCCAAAACTCAAACAGGAGGAAATCGAAAGCTTGAACAGACCCGTAACCAGAGAAGAAATTGAATCAGTTATCAAAAATCTCCCAACACATAAGAGTCCAGGACCAGATGGCTTCCCTGGGGAATTGTATCATACATTTAAAGCAGAGATAATACCTATCCTTCTCAAGCTGTTCCAAAAAATAGAAAGGGAAGGAAAACTTCCAGACTCATTCTATGAAGCCAGCATTCCTTTGATTCCTAAACCAGACAGAGACCCCACAAAAAAAGAGTACTACAGGTCAATATCCCTGATGAATATGGATGGAAAAACTCTCAATAAGCTACTAGCAAACCGAATTCAACAGCTTATAAAAAGAATTATTCACCATGATCAAGTGGGATTAATTCCTGGGATGCAAGCCTGGTTCAACATTCACAAATCAATCAATGTGATACATCACAGTAGTAAAAGAAAAGATAAGAACCATATGATCCTGTCAGTCGATGCAGAAAAAGCATTTGACAAAATTTAGCATCCTTTCTTAATAAAAATCCTTGAGAAAGTCGGGGTAGAAGGAAGATACTTAAACATCATAAAAGCCATTTGTGAAAAGCCCACAGCTAATATCATCCTCAATGGGGAAAAACTGAGATCTTTCCCCCTGAGATCAGGAACACGACAGGGATGCCCACTGTCAATGCTGTTGTTTAACATAATGTTGGATGTGCTAGCATCAGCAATCAGACAACAAAAGGAAATCAAAGGCATCAAAATTGGCAAAGATGAAGTGAAGCCTTCACTCTTTGCAGATGACATGATATTATACATGGAAAATCCGATAGACTCCACCAAGAGTCTACCAGAACTGATACATGAATTCAGCAAAGTTGCAGGATACAAAATCAATGTACAGAAATCAGTTGCATTCTTATACACTAATAATGAAGCAATAGAAAGACAAATAAAGAAACTGATCCCATTCACAATTGCACCAAGAAGCATAAAACACCTAGGGATAAATCTAACCAAAGATGTAAAAGATCTGTATGCTGAAAAGTATAGAAAGCTTATGAAGGAAATTGAAGAAGATATAAAGAAATGGAAAAACATTCCATGCTTATGGATTAGAAGAATAAATATTGTTAAAATGTCAATACTACCCAAAGCTATCTACACATTCAATGCAATCCCAATCAAATATGAACCAGCATTCTTCTCAAAGCTAGAACAAGCAGTCCTAAAATTCATATGGAACCACAAAAGGCCCCGAATAGCCAAAGTAATTTTGAAGAAGAAGACCAAAGCAGGAGGCATCACAATCCCAGACTTTAGCCTCTACTACAAAGCTGTCATCATCAAGACAGCACAGTATTGGCACAAAAACAGACACATAGACCATTGGAATAGAATAGACACCCCAGAACTAGACCCACAAACGTATGGCCAACTAATCTTTGACAAAGCAGGAAAGAATATCCAATGGAAAAAAGACAGTCTCTTTAACAAATCGTGCTGGGAGAACTGGACAGCAACATGCAGAAGGATGAAACTATACCACTTTCTTACACCATTCCAAAAATTAACTCAAAATGGATGAAGGACCTGAATGTGAGACAGGAAACCAGCAAAACCTTAGAGGAGAAAAGAGGAAAAGACTTCTCTGACCTCAGCCGCAGCAATTTCTTACTTGAAACATCTCCAAAAGCAAGGGAATTAAAAGCAAAAATGAACTATTGGGATCTCATGAAGATAAAAAGCTTCTGCACAGCAGAGGAAACAATCAACAAAACTAAAAGGCAACCAATGGAATGGGAAAAGATATTTGCAAATGACATATCGGACAAAGGGCTAGTATCCAAAATCTATAAAGAGCTCACCAAACTCCACACCCAAAAAACAAATAATCCAGTGAAGAAATGGGCAGAAAACATGAACAGACACTTCTCTAAAGAAGACATCCAGATGGCCAACAGGAACATGAAAAGATGTTCAACATCGCTACTCATCAGGGAAATACAAATTAAAACCACACTCAGATATCACCTCACACCAGTCAGAGTGGCCAAAATTAACAAACCAGGAGACTATAGATGCTGGAGAGGATGTGTTGAAACAGGCACCCTCTTGCACTGTTGGTGGGAATGCAAACTGGTGAAGCCACTCTGGAAAACAGTGTGGTGGTTCCTCGAAAAATTAAAAATAGACCTACCCTATGACCCAGCAGTAGCTCTGGTGCGAATTTACCCAAGGGATACAGGAGTACTGATGCATAGGGGCACTTGTACCCCAATGTTTATAGCAGCACTCTCAACAATAGCCAAATTGTGGAAAAAGCCTAAATGTCCATCAAGTGATGAATGGATAAAGATACTGTGGTTTATATACACAATTGAGTACTACGTGGCAATGAGAAAGAATGAAATATGGCCCTTTGTAGCAACGTGGATGGAACTGGAGAATGTGATGCTAAGTGAAATAAGCCATACAGAGAAAGACAGATACCGTATGTTTTCACTCTTATATGGATCCTGAGAAACTTAACAGAAACCCATGGGGGAGGGGAAGGAGTAAAAAGAAAAAAAGATGTTAGAGTGGGAGAGAGACAAAGCATAAGAGACTTGAAAACAGAACAAACTGAGGGTTGATGGGGGGTGGGAGGTAGAGGAGGGTAGGTGATAGGCATTGAAGAGGGCATCTTTTGGGATGAGCACTGGGTGTTGTATGGAAACTAATTTGACAATAAATTTCATATAATACAAAAATAAAAAAATAAATAAAATAAAATGATGGAAGTAAAATAGAATTTGAAAAAAATTACATAAATGCAAAAACTATAGTAAAAAATTAAAGAAAAATATTTTTAATAGGAATTGAAAGTAAAATTGAAGTTTTTCTCTTTCTGCCTTCAAGATAAAGAAAAAAAAGAAAATTAGAAAAAAGAAAAAGAAAAAAAAGGATATCGTTTGAAAATTTGAAAAGGTGAACACAGTGAAGTAGACTAAAATAAAATGATGGAAGTAAAATAGAATTTGAAAAAATTTACACAAAATTTAAAAATATAGTAATAAAAATTAATGATAAATATATTTAATAAAAATTGATAATAAAAATGATTTTTTTCTCTTTCTTTATTCAAGAAAAAGAAGAGTTAAAGAGAAAAAAAAGAAAGAATATTGAAAAGATGGACCTGCTAACACCTTGAAGTAGGACTGAAATTACTTCGTTTTCCCCTAGAAGGCAGTATATGTAACACTTTATAGTACATAAACTAAGCCAGTGGTGAGACTTGTGTTCTTGAAGAGCAAAGTTGTCCCAGTTGGGTAGGGCTCAGTGTAACAGCTCCGCTCTCCACTAGATGGCACTGCTAGCCTACTGGGGTAGAGTGTTGTGGTGCTCATAGGTGCGTATGCACATGCACAGGAGCGGTGAAAATGGCGCCACCCAGCTACCCAGTCTGTTCTCCCAGATCAGCAATTGAGCATCTGTCTTCTATCTTCAGCTTTCATCCACTCCCCCTTTTTTTTCACTCTCCGTGACCAGGCCACAGGCAGTACCTCACTCCTGAGTTTTGTCTCAGATACAGCTCTTTTCCCCAGCCCCTTACTTCTGAATGACTGTGGTTTTGACCTGTTCAGCCCCTCTGCAGGAGGGTCTCACTGAGCAATGGCCGAATAAGCAATGGCCAAATGTCAGCTGCACCCAGGAACACTTGCTGGACCCTGCTGCTGCCAGTGCCCCAAGACTGCAGCCAGGTACCATCCTACCCCAGAAAAAGTTTGTTAGATAGTGTAGCAGCAGCTTTTCAGGGATTATGGAAAATCACAACACATATCTGGCACCATGCTTCACCCTTAACGACCTTTTTCCAGCACCAGTGAATGTGGCCGTTTTCTGGGGTCTGCTGGGACCAGGTGGCTTCAACAGTTTCTACCAAATGTCCATCCAGCAGTGGAACCTCTTTTTCCCGTGTGGCCCAAGAACCTCCGGGACCCCACTCTGTTCCTGGGGATTTGCCCTTCCCACCAGAGAACCGCCAGGTATTGAGCTGCAGAGTTGCAGACTTTGCTCTCCCCTTGTTTACAATCTTAATGGAATTTAAACCCTCTCCTTTCTCCTTTCTCCCTTTTTAGTTTAGTCCCTGCAGCTGTTTCCAATTTTCCTCTTTCTTTCCAGCTGCTTTTAGGGAGGGGTGCTTTTCCCATATTCTCCCCGCCCCCCAGTTTCTGTCCTCTCTCCACTCACAAAGCACCTCCCTTCCTGCACCTTTTTGCTCCACAAATTCACTTCTCTGCGCCTCGTACCTGCTGAATTCTGTGGTTCATGTTGTGCAGATTGTTGTGTTAATTCTCCAGTAAGTTTTCTAGGTGTGTAGGATGGTTTAGTGTTGGTCACAGACACGAGACAGACAAAAAAATTCCATGCTGTTTGACCATCTTGGCTCCTCGGGTAGTATTGACATTTTAATATTTGTTCTTGTAATCCATGAACATAGAATGCTTTTTCCATTTTTTTGTGTGTGTCTTCTTCAATTCATTTCATAAGGTTTCTATAGTTTTCAGTGTATAGATATTTCACCTCTTTGGTTAGATTTCTTCCTTGGTATTTTATGGGTTTTGGTGCAATTGTAAATGGCATCAACTCCTTGATTTCTCTTTCTGCTGCTTCATTATTGATGTATAAAATTGTAACCTATTTCTGTGCATTGATTTTATATACTGTGACTTTGCTGAATTCATAGATCAGTTTTTGGTGTAGCAGTTTTTAGTGGAATCTTTTGGGTTTTCTGTATAGAGTATCATGTTGTTTGCAAAGAGTGAAAGTTTGAGTTTCTCCTTGCTTATTTGGATGTCTTTTATTCCTTTTTGTTATCTGATTACTGAGGCTAGGACTTCCAACACTATGTTGAATAACAGTAATGAGAGTGAACACCCCTGTCTTGTTCCTGACCTTAGGGAGAAACTCTCAGTTTTTCCCCATTGGGGATGATATTAGCGGTAGGTATTCCATATATGGCTTTTATGGTATTGAGATATGATCTTTCTATCCCTACTTTCTTGAAGGTTTTTATCAAGAAAGGATGTTGTATTTTGTCAACTGTTTTATCTGCATCTATTGAGAAGATCATGTGGTTCTTATTCTTTCTTTTATTGATGTGATGTATCACATTAATTGACTTGCAGATATCGAAGCAGTCCTGTATCCCAGGTATAAATTCCACGTAATCATGGTGAATAATTCTTCTATTGTATTGTTGGATTTGGTTGGCTAGTATCTTGTTGAGAGTTTTTGCATCCATGTTCATCAGATAAATTGTTCTGTAGTTCTCCTTTAATTTTTTTTAATGTTTATTTATTATTGAGAGACAGGGAGAGACAGACCGTGAGCATGGGAGGTGCAGAGAAAAAGGGAGACACAGAATCAGAAGCAGGCTCCAGTCTCCGATCTGTCAGCACAGAGCCTGACACAGGGCTTGAACTCATGAACTGCGAGATCATGACCTGAGCCAGTCAGATGCTTAACCAACTGAGCCACCCAGGCACCCCTCTAGTTCTCCTTTACAGTGGAGTTTTTGTCTGATTTTGGAATCAAGGTAATGATGGCCTCATAGAATGAGTTTGGAAGTTGTCCTTACTTTTCTATGTTTTGGAACATCTTCAAACGAATAGGTGTTAAATCCTCTTTAAATGATTGGTAGAATTCCCCTGGAAAGCCACCAGCCCTGGATTCTTGCTTTTTGGGAAATTTTTGGTTACTACTTCAATTTCTCTACTTGTTTTGGTATGGTCAAATTTTCTATTTCTTCCTGTTTCAGTTTTGGTAGTTTATATATTTCTAGGAATTTGTCCATTTCTTCCACATTGTCCAATTTATTGACATGTTATTGCTCATAATATTCTCTTATTATTATTTGTATTTCTTCGGTGTTGGTTGTGATCTCTCATTCTTGATTTTATTTATTTGTGTCCTTTCCTTCTTCTTTTTGATCAATATGGCTTGGGTTTTATCCTTTTTTAAAATTCTTTCAAAGAACCAGCTCCTGGATTCATTGATCTGTTCTACTGTTTTGCTTTGTTTTGCTTTATTTTGTTTTTCCCAAAATCATTAATTTCTGCTCTAGTCTTTATTATTTCCAGTCTTTTGCAGGTTTCAGATTTATTTGTTTTTCTTTTTCCAGCTCTTTAAGGTGTAAGGTTAGGTTATGTATCTGAGATCTTTCCTCCTTCTTTAGGAAAGCCTGGAATGCTATATACTTCCTTATTATCACTGCCATTGCTGCATCCTTGAGGTTTTGGACTGTGGTGTTATCACTTTAATTGGCTTCCATGTACTTTTTAATTTCCTCTTTAATTTCTTGGTTACCCCATTTATTCTTTAGTAGGATGTTCTTTAATCTGCAAGTATTTGTGGGCTTAAATTTTTTTTTCTGGTTGGTGGTTTCAAGTTTCATAGTGTTGTGGCCTGAAAATGTGCACAATATGATCTCAATCTTTTTCTACTTGTTGGGGGCTGTTTTGTGTCTCAGTATGTCATCTTTTCTGGATAATGTTCCATATGCACTCAAGAAGAGTGTATATTCTGCTACTTTAGGATGAAATGTTTTGAATACATCTATTAAGTCCATCCAGTCACTCAAAGTCATTGTTTCCTTGTTGATTTTCTGTTTAGGTGATCTGTCCATTGCTGAAAATGGGGTGTTGAAGTCTACTATTTTGGTATTATTACCAATTAATTTCTTTATGTTTGTGATTAATTGATGTATATATTTGGGTATCTCACTATGGGGGCATAAATGTTTACAATTGTTAGATATTCTTGGTGGATAGACTCCTTAATTATTATCTAATGCCCTTCTTCATTTTTTACAGTCTTTAATTTTTTTAATGTTTTTATTTATTTTTGAGACAGAGACAGAGAATGAGGAGGGGAGGGGCAGAGAGAGAGAGGGGCACAGAATCCAAAGCAGGGTCCAGGCTCTGAGCACAGTGCCTGATGCAGGGCTCGAACTCACAGACTGTGAGATCATGACCTGAGCTGAAGTCAAATGCTTAACCAACTGAGCCACCCAGGTGGCCCATTTCTTACAGTCTTTATTTTAAAATCTATTTTGTCTGATATAAGTATGGCTACTCCAGCTTTCGCCTGGTGACCATTAGCATGTTAGATGTTTCTTCATTCCCTTACTTTTAATCCACAGGTGTATTTAGTTCTAAAATGGGTTTATTGTAAACAGCATATACATGGATCTTGTTTTCTTATCCATTCTGATACCCTATGTCCTTTGGTTGGAGACTTCAGTCCATTGACATTTAGAGTACAGAAGGATATGCATTTATTGCCATTGTGTTGCCTGTAGAGGTGGAATATTTGGTAGTGTTCTCTGGGCCTTTCTAGTCTTTTTTACTTTAGGTCTTTTGTTTTGTTTTGTTTCATTTTTTCTCCCCTCAGAGAGTCCCCCTTAAAATCTCTTGCATGGCTTCTTTAGTGTTCACAAACTCTATTAGTTTTTGTTTGTCAGGGAAACTCTTTATCTCTCCTTCGATTTTAATGACTGACTTTCTGGATAACGAATTCTTGGCTGCATATTTTTCCAATTCAGCACAATGAATATGTCCTGCCACTCTTTGTGGTCTGCAAAATTTCTGTTGATAGGTCCGCTGTGTGTCTGATCTGTCTTCCCTTATAGGTTATAGACTATTTTTCCTTAATGCTTTCAGAATTCTTTCCTTGTCTGTGTATTTTATGAATTTGACTATTATACGCCTTGTTGATGGTCAGTTTTTCTTGAATCTAATGACAGTTCTCTGTGCTTATTGGATGTTGATGTTTGTGTCTTTCACCAGGTTAGGAAAATTTTGGACTATGATTTGCTCATATAAAACTTCTACCCATTTTTCTCTCTGTTTTACCTCTGGGACTCCATGATTTGGATTTGATTCCTTTTTAATAAGTCACTGAATTCTCAAAGTCTTGTATCATGCTGTTTTGACTTACTTTCCATCTTTTTTCTGCTTCATTATTCTCCATAATTTTGTCTCCTATATCACTGATGCACTGCTCTTCTTCATTAATCCTTGACACTGTAACATACATTCCAAATTCCATCTAGGTTATAGCATTTTTACTTTTCTTCTGACTGGATTTTACTTCTTCTATCTCTGCACAAAGGGGTTCTATACTTTTTTCAAACTCAACTATTCGTGATTGTAAATTCTAGTGCAGGCATCTTGCTTATATCTGTGTTGATTAAACCCTGAGCTGTCATTTCTTGCTGTTCTTCTTTTGGGTTAATTCCTTCATTTTGTCACTTTGGAGGAAGAAAAAGAATTAATAAAATTAAAGAAAAATTCATAAGATTAAAAACAACACAAATAAATAAAGGAAGCTAGATCCTAGGTGTGTTTTAGTCTGGTTGTTGACAGAAGCTTGATAGAATACTGAAAAAAAAGAAATAAAAGAAAAAACAGGGAAAGATGATGGTGTAGAAGGACGCTGGGCTTACCCCATCCTGCTGATCGCAAGATTCCACCCACATCTGCCTAAATAACCCAGAAAACCACCAGAAGACTAGCAGAATGGACTCTCTGGAGCCAAGCATAGACAAGAGGCCCACAGAAGAGTATAGGAAGGGTGGAGAGGCAGTGTGCACTACACAGACTGGTGGGAGGAAGCCAGGGCAGTGGAGAGCCAGCCCACCTGGCAAGGCAGAGCTCCCGAGTCTGGCTTGCAAAAGTGAAGGGGCCAGACTGCATGAGTACTAACAGCCAACAGGACTTAACACCTGGAATGTTAAAAGTCAACAGCTCTGCTCTTGGAGAGCGGAAAGGGTGAGAGGACACTGGGAGGGAGAGTTGCTGAGCCCCAGAAGACAGACCTCAGCTCGGAGGGGGAAAAAAGGCGCTGGCAATCATCATCTACCTCTCACATCCCTCAGCTGAAATTCCAAAGGGAACCAGTTCCCATCACTGAACTTGCTTGCACCACAGAAACACCCAATTCTGTGCTTCTTTGGATCCATCCTCTGATGGGTCTGCCACCTTCCCAATGCTGCAAGGCCCTTCCTGCAGGGGAACACAGCAAAGCGAGCTAAGCCTGCCACACCCGCCCCTGTGCTCCTTGCAGATCCACCCCAGCTAATACCCCAGATCCCATCGAAGCAACACCACAATCCTGGCAGTGTGAAAATACCCCAGACAGAGGCCACACCACTCCACAGTGAGTCCTGCTCCTGGGAAAGGAGAATAAAAGGTACACACCAGTCTGACTGTGGCCCTAGCAGTGGGCTGGGAACAGACATCTGGTCTGACTGCGGCCACACCCACCAACACAAGTTAGTCCAGACAGCACAGGGGAAGTGCCCTGCAGTTTGGAGCCACCCCAGGGACTACCCAAAATGATGAAACGGAAGAATTCTCCTCGAAAGAAACTCCAGTAAGCAGCAGCAGCTAACTAATTGATCAAAACAGATTTAAGCAATATAAGGGAAAAATAATTTAGAGTAATAGTCAAAAAATTAATCGCTGGGCTTGAAAAAAGCACAGAGGACAGCAGAGAACCTATTGCTACAGAGATCAAGGGACTAAGAAATAGTCATGAGGAGCTAAAAAATGCTATAAATGAGGTGCAAAATAAAATGGAGGGGACCATAGTACGGATTGAAGAGGCAGAGGAGAGAATAGGTGAAATAGAAGATAAAATTATGGAAAAAGAGGAAGCTGAGGAAAAGAGAGATAAAAATGTCCAGGAGTATGAGGGGAGAATTGGAGAACTACGTGATGCAATCAAATGGAACAATATCCATATTATAGGAATTCCAGAAGCAGAAGAGAGAGAGAAAGAGGCTGAAGGTGTACTTGAACAAATCATAGATGAGAACTGTCTGGATATGGGAAAGGAAAAATGCATTGGAATCCTAGAGGCACAGAGAACTCCCTTCAGATGTAACTTGAATTGATCCTCTGAATGACATATCATAATGAAACTGGCAAAATACAAGGATAAAGAGAAAATTCTGAAAGCAGCTAGGGATAAACAGGCTCTAAATTACAAGGGGAGACCCATAAGACTAGAGTCAGACCTATCTACTGAAACTTGGCAGGCCAGAAAGGAATGGAAAGAATATTCAATGTGATGAACAGAAAAAATATGCAGCTGAGAATCCTTTATCCAGGAAGTCTGTCATTCAGAATAGAAGTAGGGATAAAGGAATTACCAAACAAAGAAAAACTGAAGGAATTCATCACCACTAAACCAGCTCTACAAGAGATCCTAAGGGGGATTCTGTGAGAGAAATGGTGCAAGGATCACAAAGTACCAGGATCATCACTACAAGCATGAAACCTACAGACATCACAATGACTCTAAATCCATATCTTTCAACAATAACACTGAATTTAAATGGACAAACTGCTCCAACCAAAAGAAACAAGGTATCATAATGGATCAAACAACAAGACCCATCTATTTGATGTCTACAAGAAACTCATTTTAGACCTGAGAGCACCTTCAGATTGAAAGTGAGGGGATGGAGAATTATCTATCATGCTACTGGAAGTCAAAAGAAAGCTGGAGTACCCATACTTATATCAGAAAAACTGGACTTTAAATTAAAGGCTATAACAAGAGATGAAAAAGTGCATTATATATAATTACAGGGTCTATCCATTAGGAAGAGCTAATAATTATAAATATGTGACAAATATGGGAGTCCCCAAATATATAAAAGAATTAATTACAAACATAAGCAACCTTATTGATAAGAATGTGGTAATTGCAGGGGACTTTAATACTCCACTTACAACAATGGATAGATTATCTAGACACAGGATCAATAAAGAAACAAGAGCCCTGAATGATACATTGGATTAGATGGGCTTGACAGATACATTTAGAACTCTGCACCCCAAAGGAACAGAATATATTTTCTTCTCGAGTGCACATGGAACATTCTCCAAGATAGATCACATACTGGGTCACAAAAAAGCCCTTCATAAGCATAAAGAATTGAGATCTTACCATGCACACTTTCAGACCCCAATATTATGAAACTTGAAATCAACCACAGGAAAAAGTCTGTAAAAGCTCCAAAAACATGGAGGTTAAAGAACACCTTACTAAAGAATGAATGCGTCAAATAGGCAATTAGAGAAGACATTAAAAAAATATATGGAAACAAATGAAATTCAATGAAAAGACAACAATCCAAACACTTTGGGATGCAGCGAAGGCAGTCCTGAGAGGAAAACACATTGCAATCCACACCTATCTCAAGAAACAAGAAAAATCCCAAATACAAAATCTAACAGCACACCTAAGGGAAATAGAAGCAGAATAGCAAAGACACCCCAAACCCAGCAGAAGAAGAGAAATAATAAAGATCAGAGCAGAAATAAACGATATAGAATCTCAAAAATTTGTAGAGATCAGTGAAATGAAGAGTTGTTTTTTTTTTTTTTGAAAAAAATTACACAAAATCGATAAACCTCTAGCCAGGCTTCTCAAAAAGAAAAGGGAGATGACCCAAATAGATAAAATCATGAATGAAAATGGAATTATTACAACAAATCCCTCAGAAATACAAGCAATTAGCAAGGAAGACTATGAAAAAATATATGCCAACAAACTGGACAACCTGGAAGAAATGGACAAATTCATAAGTACCCACACACTTCTAAAACTCAAACAGGAAGAAATAGAAAACATGAACGGGTCCATAACCAGCAAAGAAATTGAATCAGTTATCAAAAATCTCCCAAAAATAAGAGTCCAGGACCAGATGGCTTCCCTAGGGTATTCTACAAGAGATTCAAAGCAGAGATAATACCTATCCTTCTCAAGCTTTTCTAAAAAATAGAAAGGGAAGGAAAACTTCCAGACTTACTCTATGAAGCCAGCATTGCTTTGATTCCTAAACAGACAGAGACCCAGCAAAAAAAAGAACTACACGCCAATATCCCTGATGAATATGGATGCAAAAATTCTCAGTTAGATACTAGCAAATCGAATACAACAGCATATAAAATGAACTATTCCCCATGATCAAGTAGGATTCATTCCTGGGATGCAGGCCTGGTTCACCATCCGCAAATCAATCAGTATGATACATCACATTATTAAAGAAAAGAGAAGAAAAGAACCATATGATCCTGTCAATCAATGCAGAAAAATCATTTGACAAAATTCAGCATTCTTTCTTAATGAAAACCCTCAAGAATGTCGGGATAGAAAGAACATACTTAAACATCATCAAAGCCATGTATGAAAAGCCCACAGCTAATATCATCCTCAATGGGGAAAAACTGAGAGCTTTCCCCCTGAGATCAGGAACACAACAGGGATGTCCACTCACACCACTGTTGTTTAACATAGTGGTGGAAGCTCTAGCATCAGCGATCAGAAAACAAAAGGAAAGCAAAGGCGTCAAAATTGGCAAAGATGAAGTCAAGCTTTCACTTTTTGCAGATGACATGATATTATACATGGAAAACCTGATAGACTCCACCAAGAGTCTGCTAGAACTGATACATGAATTCAGCAAAGTCGCAGGATACAAAATCAATGTACAGAAATCAGTTGCATTCTTATACACTAATAATGAAGCAACAGAAAGAGAAATAAACTGATCCCATTCACGCACAGAGAACCATAAATAACCTATGAATAAACCTAATCAAAGATGTAAAAGATATGCATGCTGAAAACTATAGAAAGCTTATGAAGGAAATTGAAGAAGATACAAAGAAATGGAAAAATATTCCATGCTCATGGATTGGAAGAATAAATATTGTTAAAATGTCAATACTACTCAAAGCAATCTACACATTCCATGCAATCCCAATCAAAATTTCACCAACATTCTACTCAGAGCTAGAACACGCAATCCTAAAATTTGTATGGAACCACAAAAGGCCCCGAATAGCCAAAGTAATTTTGAAGAAGAGGAAAGCAGGAGGCATCACAATCCCAGACTTTAGCCTCTACTAAAAAGCTGTAACCATCAGCTTGGCATTGGCACAAAACAGACACATAGACCAATGGAATAGAATAGAGACTCCAGAATTGGACCCACAAAAGTATGGCCAACTAATCTTTGAAAAGCAGGAAAGAATATCCAATGGAAAAAGGACAGTCTCCTTAACAAATGGTGCTGGGAGAACTGGAGAGCAACATGCAGAAAAATGAAACTAGAACACATTCTTACACCATTCACAAAACTAAACTCAAAATGGATGAAGGACCTGAAGGTGAGACAGGAAACCATCAAAACCCTAGAGGAGAATGCAGGAAACAACCTCTTTGACCTCAGCCGCAGCAATTTCTTACTTGAAACATGTCCAAAGGCAAGGGAATTAAAAACAAAAATGACCTATTGGGACTTCATCAAGATAAAAAGCTTCTGCACTGCAAAAGAAACAATCAACAAAACTAGAAGGCAACCAACGGAATGGGAAAAGATGTTTGCAAATGACATATTAGACAAATGGCGAGTTTCCAAAAATGTATAAAGAACTACCCAAACTCCACACCCCAAAAAACAAATAATCCAGTGGAGAAGCAGGCAGAAGACACGAATACACCCTTTTCTAAAGAAGACATCCAGGTGGCCAACAGACACAGGAAATGATGCTGAACGTCACTCCTCATCAGGGAAATTCAAATCAAAACACACTTAGATACCACCTCACACTGGTCAGAGTGGCTAAAATGAACAAATGAGGAGACTATAAGTGCTGGAGAGGATGTGGAGAAATGAGAAGACTCTTGCATTATTGGCGAGAATACAAAATGGTGCAGTTGCTCTGGAAAACACTGTGGAGATTCCTCAAAAAATTAAAAATAGTACTACCCTATGACTCATTAATAGCACTGATAGGAGTTTACCCAAAGGATACAGGAGTCCTGATGATGCATAGGGTCATTTGGACCCCAATGTTTATAGCAGCACTTTCAAAAATAGCCAAATTATGGAAAGAGCCTAATTGTCCATCAAGTGAAGACTGGATAAAGAAGATGTGATTTATATGTACAATGGAATACTACTTGGCAATGAGAAAGAATGACATCTGGCCTTTTGCAGCAACGTGGATAAAACTGGAGGGTATTATGATAAGTGAAATAAGTCAGTCAAGAAAGACTGATACCATATGTTTTCACTCATATGGGGATCCTGAGAAACTTAACTGAAGACCATGGGGGAGAGGATGGAGGGAAAAATTTACAGAGACGGAGGGAGGCAAACCAATTGAGACTCTTAAATATTGAGGACAAATTGAGTGTTGATGGGGGTAGGGGAGAGGGGAAAGTGGGTGATGGGCATTGAGGAAGGGCACTTGTAGGAATGAACACTGGGTATTGTATGGAAACAAATTTGACAATAAATTATATTTAAAAGACCTTTTTTCTTTTTTTTTTTTCTTACTTGATCCAGCATTTATTTATTTATTTATTTATTTTATATATATATATGAAATTTATTGACAAATTGGTTTCCATACCACACCCAGTGCTCATCCCAAAAGGTGCCCTCCTCAATACCCATCACCCACCCTCCCCTCCCTCCCACCCCCCATCAACCCTCAGTTTGTTCTCAGTTTTTAACAGTCTCTTATGCTTTGGCTCTCTCCCACTCTAACCTCTTTTTCTTTTTTTTCCTTCCCCTCCCCCATGGGTTCCTGTTGAGTTTCTCAGGATCCACATAAGAGTGAAACCATATGGTATCTGTCTTTCTCTGTATGGCTTATTTCACTTAGCATTACACTCTCCAGTACCATCCACGTTGCTACAAAAGGCCATATTTCATTTTTTCTCATTGCTACGTAGTATTCCATTGTGTATATAAACCACAATTTCTTTATCCATTCATCAGTTGATGGACATTTAGGCTCTTTCCATAATTTGGCTATTGTTGAGAGTGCTGCTATGAACATTGGGGTACAAGTGCCCCTATGCATCAGTACTCCTGTATCCCTTGGGTAAATTCCTAGCAGTGCTATTGCTGGGTAATAGGGTAGGTCTATTTTTAATTTTCTGAGGAACCTCCACACTGCTTTCCAGAGCGGCTGCACCAATTTGCATTCCCACCAACAGTGCAAGAGGGTTCCCGTTTCTCCACATCCTCTCCAGCATCTATAGTCTCCTGATTTGTTCATTTTGGCCACTCTGACTGGCGTGAGGTGATACCTGAGTGTGGTTTTGATTTGTATTTCCCTGATAAGGAGCGACGCTGAACATCTTTTCATGTGCCTGTTGGCCATCTGGATGTCTTCTTTAGAGAAGTGTCTATTCATGTTTTCTGCCCATTTCTTCACTGGGTTATTTGTTTTTCAGGTGTGGAGTTTGGTGAGCTCTTTATAGATTTTAGATACTAGCCCTTTGTCCGATATGTCATTTGCAAATATCTTTTCCCATTCCGTTGGTTGCCTTTTAGTTTTGTTGGTTGTTTCCTTTGCTGTGCAGAAGCTTTTTATCTTCATAAGGTCCCAGTAATTCCCTTTTGCTTTTAATTCCCTTGCCTTTGGAGATGTGTGGAGTAAGAGATTGCTACGGCTGAGGTCAGAGAGGTCTTTTCCTGCTTTCTCCTCTAAGGTTCTGATGGTTTCCTGTCTCACATTTAGGTCCTTTATCCATTTTGAGTTTATTTTTGTAAATGGTGTGAGAAAGTGGTCTAGTTTCAACCTTCTGCATGTTGCTGTCCAGTTCTCCCAGCACCATTTGTTAAAGAGGCTGTCTTTTTTCCATTGGATGTTCTTTCCTGCTTTGTCAAAGATGAGTTGGCCATACGTTTGTGGGTCTAGTTCTGGGGTTTCTATTCTATTCCATTGGTCTGTGTGTCTGCTTTTGTGCCAATACCATGCTGTCTTGATGATGACAGCTTTGTAGTAGAGGCTAAAGTCTGGGATTGTGATGCCTCCTGCTTTGGTCTTCTTCTTCAAAATTCCTTTGGCTATTCGGGGCCTTTTGTGGTTCCATATGAATTTTAGGATTGTTTGTTCTAATTTCGAGAAGAATGCTGGTGCAATTTTGATTGGGATTGCATTGAATGTGTAGATAGCTTTGGGTAGTATTGACATTTTGACAATATTTATTTTTCCAATCCATGAGCAGGGAATGTCTTTCCATTTCTTTAAATCTTCTTCAATTACCTTCATAAGCTTTCTATAGTTTTCAGCATACAGATCCTTTACATCTTTGGTTAGATTTATTCCTAGGTATTTTATGCTTCTTGGTGCAATTGTGAATGGGATCAGTTTCTTTATTTGTCTTTCTGTTGCTTCATTGTTAGTGTATAAGAATGCAACTGATTTCTGTACATTGATTTTGTATCCTGCAACTTTGCTGAATTCATGTATCAGTTCTAGCAGACTTTTGGTGGAGTCTATCGGATTTTCCATGTATAATATCATGTCATCTGCAAAAAGCGAAAGCTTGACTTCATCTTTGCCAATTTGGATGCCTTTGATTTCCTTTTGTTGTCTGATTGCTGATGCTAGCACTTCCAGCACTATGTTAAACAACAGCGGTGAGAGTGGGCATCCCTGTCGTGTTCCTGATCTCAGGGAAAAAGCTCTCATTTTTTGCCCGTTGAGGATGATGTTAGCTGTGGGCTTTTCACAAATGGCTTTTATGATGTCTAAGTATGTTCCTTCTATCCCGACTTTCTCAAGGGTTTTTATTAAGAAAGGGTGCTGGATTTTGTCAAATGCCTTTTCTGCATCGATTGACAGGCTCATATGGTTCTTCTCTTTTTTTTTTGTTAATGTGATGTATCACGTTGATTGATTTGCGAATGTTGAACCAGCCCTGCATCCCAGGAATGAATCCCACTTGATCATGGTGAATAATTCTTTTTATATGCCTTTGAATTCGATTTGCTAGTATCTTATTGAGAATATTTGCATCCATATTCATCAGGGATATTGGCCTGTAGTTCTCTTTTTTGACTGGGTCTCTGGTTTAGGAATCAAAGTAATACTGGCTTCATAGAATGAGTCTGGAAGTTTTCCTTCCCTTTCTATTTCTTGGAATAGCTTGAGAAGGATAGGTATTATCTCTGCTTTAAATGTCTGGTAGAACTCCCCTGGGAAGCCATCTGGTCCTGGACTCTTATTTGTTGGGAGATTTTTGATAACCGATTCAATTTCTTCGCTGGTTATGGGTCTGTTCAAGCTTTCTATTTCCTCCTGATTGAGTTTTGGAAGAGTGTGGGTGTTCAGGAATTTGTCCATTTCTTCCAGGTTGTCCAATTTGTTGGCATATAATTTTTCATAGTATTCCCTGAGAATTGTTTGTATCTCTGAGGGATTGGTTGTAATCATTCCATTTTCATTCATGATTTTATCTATTTGGGTCATCTCCCTTTTCTTTTTGAGAAGCCTGGCTAGAGGTTTGTCAATTTTGTTTATTTTTTCAAAAAACCAACTCTTGGTTTCGTTGACCTGCTCTACAGTTTTTTTAGATTCTATATTGTTTATTTCTGCTCTGATCTTTATTATTTCTCTTCTTCTGCTGGGTTTAGGCTGCCTTTGCTGTTCTGCTTCTATTTCCTTTAGGTGTGCTGTTACATTTTGTATTTGGGATTTTTCTTGTTTCTTGAGATAGGCCTGGATTGCAATGTATTTTCCTCTCAGGACTGCCTTCGCTGCGTCCCAAAGCGTTTGGATTGTTGTATTTTCATTTTCGTTTGTTTCCATATGTTTTTTGATTTCTTCTCTAATTGCCTGGTTGACCCACTCATTCGTTAGTAGGGTGTTCTTTAACCTCCATGCTTTTGGAGGTTTTCCAGACTTTTTCCTGTGGTTGATTTCAAGCTTCATAGCATTGTGGTCTGAAAGTATGCATGGTATAATTTCAATTCTTGTAAACTTATGAAGGGCTGTTTTGTGACCCAGTATATGATCTATCTTGGAGAATGTTCCATGTGCACTCGAGAAGAAAGTATATTCTGTTGCTTTGGGATGCAGAGTTCTAAATATATCTGTCAAGTCCATCTGATCCAATGTCTCATTCAGGGCCCTTGTTTCTTTATTGACCGTGTGTCTAGATGATCTATCCATTTCTGTAAGTGGGGTGTTAAAGTCCCCAGCAATTACCACATTCTTATCAATAAGGTTGCTTCTGTTTATGAGTAATTGTTTTATATACTTGGGGGCTCCGGTATTCGGCGCATAGACATTTATAATTGTTAGCTCTTCCTGATGGATAGACCCTGTAACTAGTATATAATGTCCTTCTTCATCTCTTGTTACAGCCTTTAATTTAAAGTCTAGTTTGTCTGATATAAGTATGGCTACTCCAGCTTTCTTTTGGCTTCCAGTAGCATGATAAATAGTTCTCCATCCCCTCACTCTGAATCTAAAGGTGTCCTCAGGTCTAAAATGAGTCTCTTGTAGACAGCAAAGAGATGGGTCTTGTTTTTTTATCCATTCTGATACCCTATGTCTTTTGGTTGGTGCATTTAATCCGTTTACATTCAGTGTTATTATAGAAAGATACGGGGTTAGAGTCATTGTGATGTCTGTCTGTTTTATGCTTGTAGTGATGTCTCTGGTACTTTGTCTCACAGGGTCCCCCTTAGGATCTCTTGTAGGGCTGGTTTAGTGGTGACAAATTCCTTCAGTTTTTGTTTGTTTGGGAAGACCTTTATCTCTCCTTCTATTCTAAATGACAGACTTGCTGGATAAAGGATTCTCGGCTGCATATTTTTTCTGTCTAGCACACTGAAAATCTCGTGCCAATTCTTTCTGGCCTGCCAAGTTTCAAAAGAGAGATCCGTCACGAGTCTTATAGGTCTCCCTTTATATGTGAGGGCACGTTTACCCCTTGCTGCTTTCAGAACTTTCTCTTTATCCTTGTATTTTGCCAGTTTCACTATGATATGTCGTGCAGAAGATGGATTCAAGTTACGTCTGAAGGGAGTTCTCTGTGCCTCTTGGATTTCAATGCCTTTTTCCTTCCCCAGTTCAGGGAAGTTCTCAGCTATTATTTCTTCAAGTACCCCTTCAGCACCTTTCCCTCTCTCTTCCTCCTCTGGGATACCAATTATGCGTATATTCTTTCTTTTTAGTGTATCACTTAGTTCTCTAATTTTCCCCTCATACTCCTGGATTTTTTTATCTCTCTTTTTCTCAGCTTCCTCTTTTTCCATAACTTTATCTTCTAGTTCACCTATTCTCTCCTCTGCCTCTTCCATCCGAGCCGTGGTGGTTTGCATTTTGTTTTGCATTTCCTTTAAAGCGTTTTTCAGCTCCTCGTGACTGTTCCTTAGTCCCTTGATCTCTGTAGCAAGAGATTCTCTGCTGTCCTGTATACTGTTTTCCAGCCCAGCGATTAATTTTATGACTATTATTCTAAATTCACTTTCTGTTATATTATTAAAATCCTTTTTGATCAGCTCATTAGCTGTTGTTATTTCCTGGAGATTCTTCTGAGGGGAATTCTTCCGCTTGGTCATTTTGGATAGTCCCTGGTGTGGTGAGGACCTGCAGGGCACTTCCCCCGTGCTGTGGTGTATAACTGGAGTTGGTGGGCGGGGCCGCAGTCAGTCCTGATGTCTGCCCCCAGCCCACCGCTGGGGCCACAGTCAGACTGGTGTGTGCCTTCTCTTCCCCTCTCCTAGGGGCGGGATTCACTGTGGGGTGGCGTGGCCCGTCTGGGCTACTTGCACACTGCCAGGCTTGTGATGCTGGGGATCTGGCGTATTAGCTGGGGTGGGAAGGCAAGGTGCACGGCGGCAGGGGGGGCAGGCTTAGCTCGCTTCTCCTTAGGTGATCCACTTCAGGAGGGGCCCTGTGGCAGCCGGAGGGAGTCAGATCCGCTGCCAGAGGTTTGGCTCCGCAGAAGCACAGAGTTGGGTGTTTGCGCGGAGCGAGCAATTTCCCTGGCAGGAACCGGTTCCCTTTGGGATTTTGGCTGGGGGATGGGTGGGGGAGATGGCGCTGGCGAGCGCCTTTGTTCCCCGCCAAACTGAGCTCTGTCGTCCGGGGGCTCCGCAGCTCACCCTCCCTTTGTCCTCCAGCCTTCCCGCTTTCCAAGCAGAGCTGTTAACTTATGACCTCCCAGACGCTAAGTCGCGCTTGCTGTCGGAACACAGTCCGTCAGGCCCCTCCGCTTTTGCAAGCCGGACTCGGGGGCTCTGCTTGGCTGGCGAGCCGCCCCTCCGCCCCGGCTCCCTCCCGCCAGTCCGTGGAGCGCGCACCGCCTCGCCGCCCTTCCTACCCTCTTCCGTGGGCCTCTCGTCTGCACTTGGGTCCGGTGACTCCATTCTGCTTATCCTCTGGCGGTTTTCTGGGTTATTTAGGCAGGTGTAGGTGGAATCTAAGTGATCAGCAGGATGCGCGGTGAGCCCAGCGTCCTCCTACGCCGCCATCTTCCTGTCTCTCTCTAATTAATGAGTTTTAAACATACCCCATACAGTATATCAACACACACACACACACACACACACACACACACACAATTTTCCCTAAAATAAAAGTCTTTGTATTCCCTTTCTCATTTAGTATCTTATCTCAGTGTTTGCAATTGTGTTTTTATAGTTGTTATGTTTGGATAGATTTTCACAGATTTGTTGGACATTACTATTGCTTTCAAGAAGAATTTTAGGTTGATCTTAGATTCTGATCTCTCTACTGATTTTTTATATATCAAAGATATTTATATTTTATCAGTTATACATGAGGATGATTTTTTATTTCAAGCTTTTCATGTGCTTTTTAATTCTATTTTTCTTCAAACAGATTGAATTTAAATTTCACTAGATTTATATGGTTAAAAAAGTAATACTATTTTCTGTATACAAATATCTGACTGAAACACTGGGGACAGAGAATACCAGCATTTAGGTCAACTTTATTTTATCAATTAATCCCTTATCTGAACATCTGCAATTGTATTTTTATAGGTTATTATGGTTGAATGGATGATCTCATACATATCTTGAGTATTGATATTATTTTTTTAATTTTTATCTTTATTTATTTTTTTAATTTTATTTTTTTATTTTTTAAAATTTACATCCAAATTAGTTAGCATATAGTGAAACAATGATTTCAGGAGTAAATTCCTTAATGCCCCTTACTCTTTAGCCCATCCCCCCTCCCACAACCCCTCCATCAACCCTCAGTTTTTTCTCCGTATTTATGAGTCTCTTCTGTTTTGTCCCCCTCCCTGTTTTTATATTATTTTTGTTTCCCTTCCCTTATGTTCATCCGTTTTTTCTCTTAAAGTCCTCATATGAGTGAAGTCATATGATTTTTGTCTTTCTGTGACTGACTAATTTCACTTAGCATAGCTATTAATTTTAATAACTATTTTTGATTGATATGTTTCCTTCTCTATTGATTTTTCTATATATCAAGGATATCAATACAATGTGAGTCATATATGAGTGCATTTTTTGCTTGCCAGGTTCTCTTGTGCTCTATAATGCTGTTTTTCCCTAAATGAATTGTTTTTAAATTTGAATAGATTTGTATGGCTAAGAATGAATGCTGTTCTCTGCCTAAAAATATTTGACTAATATTTTAGAGGCAAAGAACACTATCCCTAGGTATAACAGAATAAGAGAACATCCCTCACCTGGATAGGGACACAGAACTGGGGCAGACACACAACCTGGGCTTTAGAGAGAGGTCTAGGATTTGAGTGTCTACCCCACTGTTCTCCAGGAGTCACTGGCCTTCTCTGACTCTCATTTTCTTTCTCTGTATACCAGTGATCAAAATACCTTCCTCGAATAGATTTTGCAGTCATTCAACATAACATGCTATGTCACTATTTATTAAGAAGAGAATCAGGAATCCTGAGTAGGAAACTACACACCAGTTGGTCTTTAGGTGGGTATCAGTTTAACGTTGGCTTCTCAGCCCCAAGAAGGCCATCCACTCAGTCAGAAGTTAACTCAGACTAGAAAATAAACACAACAATGATAATGAAGATGAACATGACCACACAGGGTTTCTTGTCAAGGCTGTGTTTTCAGGATCCTGGATCAGTCTGTATGATGACCTCCTCTGGGATCTTGTGCTTGACCTGGAGGAAGTGAGGAAGGGGAGTTGGGAGATCAGCAGAGCCAGGAACCCTGAGTCTCATCACCAGGCCACCCAATTTCTGTTCACTTGGCTTGAATTCCTGAACCTTACCTTGGCTTAAACGAGAACCGGCATATTCCTAATAGAGGTCATGAAGTTACCTAGTGTGGAGAAAGCACAGGTGATACCTATCAAACCTAAAATGGAGACAGTACTATTTCCGAATCTATGCAAAAGAAACACGTCCCTACGTTTACCACAACATGGGCAATGCAACGAGACCTGTGGCACAGTGCTTGCTGGGAAAACTCCTAAAACTCAAATGTCTGTTGATAAAGGAAGAGGGTCAAATAAATTCAAGAAGTAATGCACATCTGGTCAAAACAACTGCCTAGCTTCTGTGTTAAAACACATAAACGTTCAGGGTGATAATGAGTGAAATACATAAGCAATACTAATTACCAGCAAGTTCCCGTTATTAAATCCTCAGCCCCTCCCATCACCCTCCTAACCGCATGCACTCCCAGCACTCACTTCTGAGACCGTTGGAGGTTCATCCCAGACTGTGTGGTGAAAGACTGAACCATTCCCTGCTGCTTCTGGGAAAAGGTCTTCGAGTAGCTGCAGGAGGGAGTGGGAACTGGGATAGAGAATGTGCTCATGGTATTCTTAGGGCTGATGATATTCACAAGCAGAGTATCATTCATGATGCATAGACTGGAGGAAAAATGGGACCTTAGACAACTGTACAGATTGACAAACTGACATCCCAACAATGATCTTGCTCCCACTGCCACTTAGCCATCAGATTCTTTCCATATCCCTGCTGTATCTCCCATCCATGTTTCTTAGATAGTACCTCTACTTCTTCACCCCTCACAGAGCCAATATTTGGCAAGATACTTGAAACAATATGAAGACATTAAACCATTTGACCCTAAACCACGGGCAAGTTTACATCAATACTTACCAGGCACATATGACAAAGAGTTGACAGTCTAATCTCAATTTCCAGAGGAAGAAATTGTGTCACAAAAAGATAATGTGTGATTTGGCAAAGGTCACAAAAATAGTGAGTGTTGGGAACAGGAAAAAAAATCTGATTACAGAACTCACACTCTTAATCACTAGGAGAGATGATTCCTGGGATGAACCTATTGCCTTTTCACAAAATTCAGAATATGCCAAAGATTGTAACACCTGATTTCCACAGAACTGAACTCATACTGAACTGGGTGATCCACCCACAACAAAGCATTCACCTGTAATTGTTGACAGGGTTAGCAATGAAGGTCCGGGTGAAGGCACGAACAGAATCCTGAGACATTCCTTCCACTTCAACAACAAAAGCAAATAACACCACCCCTTAGCATTCCACATGCTTTACACACTCACACAGCATTCCCAGTCATGGTCTGACTTGATATTCATTCGTGCTGGAGGGGACAATTTTTCTCTGGGAGTCAGAGTGTTCTGAATGGGGAAGGCAATCTGTTCCCCATGACAGGGATCCGACTATGTGCTGGGACCAATGAATACCCCTCAAAACTTACAGGTTCAGAGCCCAAGTTCACAGAGTAAGGATCTAGGGTGAGAGTTATCAAATTCCACAGACTGTGTCCCTAATGCCCAAGCTGTGTGGGGTAGACAGGCATATACCTGGTTCAGACCAGGGTGGTTTGAGGACAGAGTGAGGACAGGAGAACACAACAGGAATCAGGGAAGCTGGGAGAGTTCTGAGAGGGAGCCCAACCACCAGGGAAGGGGCAGTGGGGCAGCTGAGGAGGAGGTTCTACACACACTCACCTTCCTTGAACACTCCATTGACAGAGAAGCAGAGCATCAAGTCCTAAAAGGGAAGAGCCCAGGTGCTAAGTCACCTACACTTCCTACCCACCTGTGGCTTTCTGAGGGCTACCCTTGGGAGGAAGCAGGTGCTCACCATCTGGAACCATATGTCCACCACAAAGGAGCTGAGGTCATGCTGAGTTTGGGGCAGCACACAGAGGGAGTGCACAATGTCATGTTTTGTATGCTTCAGCAGCTGAACACGCAGGTCTATGGGGGGGGGGGGGGCGGAGAAGCAAGTGAAGATCAGGGGTTGCCACACCCTGGGTCCTATGATTAGCCCCTCACATCTCCTTCCCCTGCCCAATCTTCCCCTATCACACACGCACAGGGGTCCTGGACCTTCTTCATGTTCCTGCTTTCCTTGAGGTACTCGCACAAGCTGCTTCTAGGGAGAGAAAGAGGAACAGGGAGTGGTGGTCTGGCCAGTGTGCATGCTTCCCGAGCTGCCCTGTGTCTGCTGGGAGCCACAAAGCCCATTAACAGAGTCTGAGCTGTGCCACTCACGGGGCTGGCTCCTTGGGGTTGAAGGGAATGGTCAGGGAGAAGCAGGCCTCATCGTGGTAAGCACTGAGGAGACCCTGACGGTCTCCAGAGTCATAGATCAAGTAGTACCTGTGGGGAAACAATGAGGACAGTCTCTATCTGGGGTCTGGACCTCAAATGAGACTTCAAGACACAGTCAGCAGTCCTGAGCTTGAGTGGCCTCACCATCCTAGCCCTCCACTTTCCCAGGTTCCCAGGAGTACTTACTGCTGCAGGAATTGCAGGACCAGACTCTTCAGTGCATCAGATCCAAAGAAGCTTCCCTGAAATCACAACAGCCCTCAGGACCACAGATGATATCCCTTCCTCACACACCACCCAAAACCTGGCTTGATCTGCCCTCCTCACCTTGCAGGTTGGTAACCTCTTGTGGGCTGCAATACCAACGCTGGTTGGTGAAGGTGACTCCTGGCCATCCTGGGGAAAGGAAGAGGAAGTGAGTGTTGCTGACCAGGAGTGGATTATGGACAATCAGGAAAAGGATGGGCCCAGGAGAGGGTGAGGCTCAGAGGTCAGATATGAAAGGGACATGGAGATTACATGGGCAAGGCTACATTTGGGATCACTGTCTTGGGGTGCTTGATGCCTGTGGAGAACGTGGCTGAAGGAGATCCGGAGCCCTTGTTGGGTTTCCACATAGATCTGCACATCCATGAGGTTTAAGGGTCACGAAAATTGTAACTTCTTCAAGACCTAAATGGCCTCTGGGCAGGTTTGGGGTGTCATCAGTGCCAGTAGAGGACTCAATGATCAAAGAATACACCTACCAGGCATAATAACTTGGAAAACAGTTCCAGGATGGAGCTGCAGAAATCCAGATAAAACAGAAAAGTCAGTGAAAGTTTGCAGGTGTCCATCATGGGAGCAAGCACACTTACACCTGACACATGGCCAGTACGTCCCACCTACACTGCAGTGCCCCAGGCTTGCAGGGCCCTTGGCACCTCCCTTGTGGACTGACTTAGAGGAAAAGCACACACTCTCTCTCCCCATCCCTTCTCATTCCTTTCTTCTGCCTGACCCCCTCCTCCCTCCCTTTCCCCCTGGGTGGCTCCCACCTAGATCATCCTGACTCCCATCTCCAGATTCACCAGAAGCAACATTTGGATCCCAGGGTCCAGGGCTGCCTTCCCCTCCCTGCCTCCCTTCTTTCCTCTAGGCCCGCACTGAATACTCCAGAGAGAAGAGGGAAAGGGGTGATAGCCCAGGGTTCTGGCACCTCACTAGGGGCCCAGCATTCTGCAGGACCATGACACCCCCAGGGATGGCCCAGAATGCTGGGGCACGGAGGTGAGTGAGGCATGACCCAGGAGACAGGGAGGGAGAGGAATGGGGATGAGGACAGAAGGAGTGAAGGAAGGAGGGGAGAGGTGAGAGAGACAGGGGAGTAGAGACAAAGGAGGAAGAGAAAGCAAAGCAAAGGGAAAAGAAAGAAGCTTTACCATGGTGGTGGGGCCAAGGAGGAAGAGAAAAGAAGGGGGAAATGTCTCCCCAGCTGCAGCGCATTCCTTCATTTGCCCTGGCTGGCCCTGGCATCCAAGGTAGGAATGGAAAATATGCAGGTGTTGGGCTGGGGGCCCATTGGATGCTGGTTGAAACTTTGTCACCTGTGTGAGCTCAGTCTGAGCTGGGCATGGGGAATGGGGCAGCCACAGGGGCAGAAGACCTTCCCCAGAAGGAGTAGAGTATCAATCCCCAGGTCAACATGGGGCTGAAGGTCTGTGGTCCCCCCTCTTATGATCACCACCTTCCCTCCTGATGGCCCCAGTGCACCTGTGCCTGTCCCAGTCGGTTCCTTCCCTGAGGCATTATACCCGTTGCCAGGCTACCCAGGGCTCCACTGAAGGAACAGTCTGGATGATGTGACATGTGGGGGTGGGGTGGGAAGGGGGTGGTGCCTCTGAGAGGCCTGTCCTTCATCTCCTCAAGCTCCTCTCCTCTCTGCCTTCCATTCCTACCTGAGGAAGCCCTCTGCTCCCTGGCAGTCTCCCACTTCTGGCCCCCTGACTCAGGGAACCCTGGTTTCTCTCAAGGAGGGCCCAGCTCCTGGCATTGGGTCAGAGGAACAGATGTCATGATGGCAGCCCCCCAGGACCTCAGCCCTCAGTGTGGGCAGGAAAGCCACCATGGCTGCCTGGAATTGACGGGAGGAGGGGGGATACATCTGGTTCAAGGAAAGGAGGGTCCCTCTCAGAACAAGGGAAGGAATCCCTGTCTCAGCAGGGAGGCAGGACTGCCTGTCTCAGCATGAGGCCCTGGCCTGGATGGAGGACCCTTGTGAGTCCAGGTCACAGCATGTGGCGCACAGCAGTCACTCTGGTCCTAGTGAGGAAGGGGGGCCCTGATTCATGGATCACACTTTGGGGAGGGCATGCTAGAGAAGGCTGGGTGTAGATAGCCAGCAAACAGACCTCAGACCAAACAGGTGAGAGGATCAGAGGAAGGAACGGAGACCCCTAAGCACAGGCGAGGGACAGAGAGAGAAGAGCATAGGGCCTCTGTTCCTCGCAGAGGAACAGGGATGCTGTCCCCTCCAAGCAGGCACCGTCAGGCATAGTTCAGAGTCCCACAGGGTGACGGAGAGTATAACTGACCTTATGTTGGTTGACTTATCGGGAAAGGTGGTGCACAGGGGGCTTCTGTTGGCACTCATGTCTTCTCGCTGCAGTCTTTTGCCCTTGTCCAACTCCCCTGCAGACTTCAGGGGAGGAATTATTGGAAGGAAACGCAAGGATCAGAGAAAGATGGCCAGGACGACCCTGCACCCCCGGCCCTTTCTTTTTCCAACAAATCCACTTCCCTGACTCTCGCCACCACCCCATGAGCACTCTCACCTTCTTTTTAAAGAAAGATCTGGGTACCACACCTTACCTCACTGTTGGAGAGGTTCAAGTCCTCGATGCTGGAGGCATTCTGCATACTGTTGGATAGGCCATCCATCTGGTAGGGTTTCTTGTCGCTCAGGTTCGAGGGCAAAAGCTATGATGAGGAAAGTGTTAGAGTGAGGACCCCAACAGGGGTTATCTGAGACCAATCTGCCTCTTCTACCTAATCTCCCACCTTTGCCATCAATCCCAGCACTGGGCCTGAGTTCTCACCTTGAACATGTTCTTTTCATGAGTCTGCCGGGAGGCAGCCATGCTGTTTCTAGGATTTGGTACCATTTCAATATCTCGGGTGACCATGTCTCCGAGAAGCCGAGGGGAGGGAATCACAAGGCTGAGACAGACCCGGCTGGTTACAGCTTCAGGTTAACCTCCCCACATTACCATCCCCAAGTCTCCTTTCCAGACAGGCTTCTCTGATCTTACCTGCCCTAGAACTACTTCTGTAGACATACCAGGGGCAAAGCGGACTCTCTGGATGTTAAGAGATTGTTA
The DNA here is from genome assembly GCF_007474595.2 of Lynx canadensis. Lineage (NCBI taxonomy): Eukaryota > Metazoa > Chordata > Mammalia > Carnivora > Felidae > Lynx > Lynx canadensis. The sequence goes on along the minus strand of NC_044321.2, from coordinate 81,170,347 downwards.
GGAGACTACATATCTTTTGTTTGTGGTCAACTGCAGAGTTAGAGATGGGGTCAGTGGCTCTGAGTCTGAGGCAGAGACGGGGGATGGAGGCAATAGGTGTGGGAAGAAGATATGGGTCTGGATATAGATTCACAGCTGGTCTCGGGTCTGCATTACCTTTATCTGATCCACATTTTCTGGCTTCAGCTCCTTCTGCACAGACTGGGGTGCATCAGAGGGGTGGACAAAGATAGATATCTGTAGGGAACCCAAGAGGGGTTGAGTAAGCACCAGGAAATCCGATCCTTGGGATCAAGCAAGACCTTGCCCCTGTCCTGCCATCTTGCCCCTAACTAGCCCTGGCCATGCCCTTGACACACACCATTTCATTATTCTCATTCCAGATCTTGCCGTTGACACTCTTCAATGCGAAGGCAATGCCGGCATTCTCAACAAAGAACTGGGCCTGCATTTTCTCATAGTGAAACTGTAGGGTGAATGGCAAAAGAAACAATATGAGACCCAAGCCACTGCTCATTTGCCCTGTTTCTTCTCATCTGCCTCACTGTCTTCTCTTACTTCCACTGGGGTGAAGGGGACACTGCATTGCTTCTGAATCAGATTCAGCAGCCACTTCTCATCATATCTGATGCCAAATGGAATCTAAGAGTAAGAAATGGGAGAAGAAATGGGAGAAGAGATTGACACAATGGAACCCAAAGTTAAGATAAAACTCAAGCATGTCTTCCTTTCACACCTTTTGTGTGTGTGGGGGGGAGGGTTCTTCAAAATAATTTCTTATGATAGGACAATATCCATTATTGTGAACTTTTGTACCAGTCATGGATTTCCTAAATAACCTTTCTTTCCATTCAAACACTTTCTTCAAATAATCAACTTAAGATGTTTAACATGAACTTCCTTATATAAAGTTCCAAGTGATCCTTGCTCAAGGAAGGATGCCTTAGCCTGTCTGTCCAACAGAGACCCCGGAGACTCGACCCCCTCCCACACTCAGCTTGAGCTAAACTGAGACTTCCAGGGTGGAGCTGCTACTTCTCCTTGGCTGTAGTTTCCTTTGTTCTTAGACAACCTACCCAATTCTCCCTTTAGTCAATCTGTTCCCTTTACATTGCTTCTCTGAGTCTGCCCTTACCTGATCTAAGATGCTAATTCCTAGTAATAAAAAGATGGATTACCCACTCCTCTCCCCCAGAAAAGTACCTAGCATCTCTATATGAGTCCAACATAATTCCCTCTGTTCACCTCCTTCTGCACATTGGGTTCATTTTGCCAGGACACTCACTGTGATCTTGAACCAGCTCCTGGAGGTCTCATCCTGCTTCTCCCCCTCCATTCTTGTCTCTGGACGCTTTTGCTCTCCCTCCATGTTAGCTTGCGTTTGGTCTTGTATCTGAAAACTGCCTCTCCAATGACAGGATGGAATGGCATAGGGAGCACTGTGGGGAAGTGGAGAGAAGGAAGTAATCCACACATGCTTGGAAAGTCTTCTATTACACATTCGCCCCACTGTACAATAAAGTTTGCTCAACCATTAACCTGATTCCATCATCCTGCACTCTTCCAGGTTGAAGAAGAGAACGGCATATTCAGCTACAGGGCTACGTATTCCACTGGCTGGTACATTTCAGCTATGGTGACTGGCCACTTACTATCTTCCTCGGGTGCTCATGCGACTGTCATTTGTTGCTGGATCTCCATCTTGCTGCTGGTGGGATGAAGAATCAATGCCAGAACGGACATGCCCAGACCAATTGTTATGCCTCCGTCGGTAAATACCCGAGCATCTTGCTCTTCTTTGTAAGGAGTTACCTGTGTTATTATGCCCTGAAATTGAGAATAACACATCACTGGTTCCAATATCACAAAAGGTTCTGGGGAAACATCATGGCTAATGAAGAAATATCACTGACTTTATCGTCTAAAATGAAATGCAGCACAGTGCTAAAAAGGTTGAAAGACTTCCCTGGGGCTCCACTTCCCGGGAGATGAGAAGTGGGGAGCATGCACAGCCAAGAAGAAAAAAAAAAAAAGCACAGAGGAAAGGGTTTGGGCCTAGGGTTTAACCTGTGATGTTAGCCCTTGCTCTTCCCTTTGCAGGCTAGGTGACCAGGGACAAGTTGCTTATCATCTCTAACTCACAATTCCCTTCTCTGCCCCAGGGGGATAACAAAATCCATGCTGGAAGTTTGGTGTTATGGTTCACAGGTCAAAGGTGAGTTCCCACCTGAAAAAGGAATTAGAGAAGTGAAAGTTACATCTGATGAAAATATCCAGAAAAACCTAGAGAGACATACTATGGAGAATACCAAAAGAGAGGGGGAGAGAATTAAAGGAGATGTCCCCAGAATGAAGGAGAGGGAAATGTGGAGAAGTGGCATTTGATGGGATCTCGCTTGAGAAGTTTCCCAAAGTAACAGGATAATCAAGTCAGTATAACAATACTAATAGGAGACAAAGTATGCTTTAAGAAAAAACATTCCTAGAGAAAAGATGTACATTTCACAGTGATGTTAATGTAGCACAAACTGAGAAAATTTGTGACTGGAGGAGTCAAACTAAAAGAAATATTAAAGGTTCTCCTTCAGGCAGAAGAAATAGGATCCCAGATGGAGGCACACAGTTGCAGGAAAGAAAGACTAATGGCATTTGTGAATATGTAGGCAAGTCTAAATGAGTATTGACTATATGGCATCATGACACTAATTTCTTCTAGGGGTTTAAATATACATAGAATTAAAATTCATGGCAATACATCGGGAGGGGGTGAGAGGAATCAAAGTGTCCCAAAGTTCCTTCATTGTCTGAAGAGCTTTGAAGAAGTAATTCACATCACACTGTGAAAAGGAAAACAAAAATTACATTATAGTCAGAAAGGTAAACACTACAAGAATGGCTAAGGATGTTTAATTGTCTGGCCAAATGAGGTAACAATCTAATACTAAAAACAAACAAGCAAACAAACAAACAAACAAACAAACAAAAAACCAGTATTAAGTCATTCCAAAGAAAGGAGAGGAAAAGGGCAGGCAAACCATAAGATACTCTTAAATACTGATGGCGGGTGGGGGAGAGGGGAAAGTGGGTGATGGGCACTGAGGAGGGCACCTGTTGGGATGAACACTGGGTGTTGTATGGAAACCAACTTGACAACAAATTATATAAAAAATTAAAATAAATTAAATAAAATATTGACATAAAAATACATGTGCAGTCAATATGGCATACAGAAACCAAGTTATATATATATATATATATATATATATATATATATATATTTAAATTAAAAGTTTCAGACTGGAGGGGCGCCTGGGTGGCTTGGTCGGTTAAGCGTCCGACTTTGGCTCAGGTCATGATCTCACGATCCGTGAGTTCGAGCCCCGCGTCAGGCTCTGTGCTGACAGCTCAGAGCCTGGAGCCTGTTTCAGATTCTGTGTCTCCCTCTCTCTCTGCCCCTCTCCTGTTCATGCTCTGTCTCTCTCTTGTCTCAGAAATAAAATAAAAAAACGTTAAAAAAATTAAAAAAAAAGTTTCAGACTGGATATTCCAAACAGAAACACAGATATTATGAGACTGGAAGGAAAACATTCCATCAAATGCTCCTTAAAAGAAACATCTGCAAAATTTAATGATCTAGAAAATTTGGAAAAAAAAAAAAAAAACTTGGCAAAATGTATAGCATTTACTTACTGACCTCCCAAAAGCTGGTGTAACCATATTACTAAAAAGAAAGGTATTTTTTCAAGAAAAAAAATTACTAGATTAAAGAGGAGGTTTCATTATAATAAAAGGTTCAATGCAATAAGAAGCCATCAATACAAAATCCTAAATTTGTGTGCGTGTCTTAACACAGAGTAAAAATGTGCAGAGCAAACAGTGACAGTAAAAATATAAATGGATAAATTCACGATTACAGCAGGAATATTAACACACCTCCTTGAGTAACATATAAAATGGCAGACATACAAAGCATAAGAGACTCTTAAAAACTGAGTACAGAAGGTTGATGGGGGGTGGGAGGGAGGGGAGGGTGGGTGATGGGTATTGAGGAGGGCACCTTTTGGGATGAGCACTGGGTGTTGTATGGAAACCAATTTGACAATAAATTTCATATATTGAAAAAAAATAAAAATAAAAAAATAAAATGGCAGACATAAATTCCACTAGGTGGAGAATATTTTAAAATCAGAATAAAGCAAATTAATAAATGTACTTAATTGACATAGAACAGTGCACATAACCATTACACGTGGAACATTCCAGAATAAGTCATGTGCTGGGCTATAAAGCAAGCCTCAAGAAACTTCTATGGAGGTAATACAATCTACCCTGAATAGATGATGTAAGAGTTAAGGGTAATAGTGTGTTCTCTGCCACTCCTTCACCTGTAGTAGGCATCCAAAGAATATTAATTTACAGCAACCCCCCACTCCCTTGCCTCGCACGTGGCCAACCTAGGAGCCCCTCCCCACTCTCCAAACTGTGGACTCTCCAAAAAAAAAAAAAAAAGCAGAAATTGCTTTAATTTTCATGGGGTTTCTTCACTTAAAAATAATACAGCTATGACAGAAAACAAAACAAGAAATACTTAAGGTTACATCAAATAATAGTCTAGTGGGAATTCTTGATCCAAAGCCTTGAAGGCTTCAGGGCACAGTGGAATAAAGCTTCAGACCGACTTCTACGTCTGCAAATAATGGGGATAATAACTGAGTACTTGTTAGGTTGTAGGAGATACCATGTGAAGTGCCTCTGGCTTAAAATAATTCTGTAAATGATCATTTCCTTCCCTTGGTGGAGGTTACTTTTCCTCTGCTTCTGGTTGGGCCACACACACCACCCCTAGGACAGTGCTATCCATGTGGCCACGCCTATCCAGGCCTCTAGGCCTGAGGAATGGGGTTTCATCTCCACCATCATCTTCAAGGCAAAGACATTGGGGAGAGGGTTGTTCCAGTACCCTGTTGGGTACCATAACATGAACACCTGGGAAATTTGAAACCAACTATGTGACCCAAGGAAAGCTTTTAACTCTGTTACAAAATTAATTGGACAAATTAAAGGGATGTTAAAGAAAAAAAACAAACAAACAAACAACTCTTCTATCCCAAATAAGAATGTCACGTATAAAGAGATGCATATTACTGGGAAAATACATGGAATATGTTTTAAAGGCAAATGTTTAATATTCTGTTATATAATAAATCTGATCAGTAAAAGAGTGTTATTAAAGTCTATTGAAATAATTCAAATAAGAACTATACATTACAAACTTATAAGATTTAAACATGTGTAAAACAATTATATATGCATGTATGTTTGTGTGTACATATATTTCCATATATACACACATATGTGTACATATATATACATAGAGAGAGAGAGAGAGAGAACAGTATATACATATTGTGAGCAAAATTTGGGAGAATATATATGTTCATGTAAATGTACTTGCATAGTACAGGGAAGTATATCTGGGGAATATAAACTAAATTACCAAGGATATACATCTTGTTATGTAACAAGATAAAGAGAATATACAAAAAAAATTACTCAAATACACATTTCTGCACTGCATTTGATTT